>NC_057866.1:22987222-23127222 GCF_019393635.1 Dromiciops gliroides | reverse complement strand
GAACACTCTCGTCCTTTATCTCATCCCCTCAGGTGCTTGTTGACTTCTAGAATGTCCCTGGTGACAGAGCTAATTTGGTCCCCATATCTGCTGATTACAGCTGCCTCCCTCCCACCAGGAGCCTTTCTCCTCTCCCTGCCCCCCCTCCCCTTCTTCTGGTCTCCTTACCAATCCGTGGCTCTGATTGGTGGCAATCTCAGACCAGGCAGGAGATGAGGGCTTTTGGCATCCAGTGAGGGGAGATATTTTGGGTAGGGGAGGGAGGGCCTCATGAGTCCGGGATACAGCCTGTAGGTGCTGTCCCTCACCCTCAGTGCTCAGGGTCAGGGGCCAAGAACAGAAATATTTGCTTTCAGAATGCTGGCAGTGTTATTATGAAATCATTTGTATATTATGAAGTCGTGCCTAGCCCAGAGAGACCACTTAATGAAAGCTGGTTTTGCCTGAGCGGCTGATTTGCCTAGCCTGGCACTGAGTGATTTGCATGCCTGAGGGATTGGGGTGGCGGAACATCCATCATCCTGATTCTGGACTACATTCCCGCCATGCTCCTTTCCCACCCCAGAAGCCAGCCTGGGATCTTCTGTCTCAGAGGTGGGAGCCCTGAGCAGAGCAGGGGGCAATGGTGTGTGTGGTGGGGGGGGGGCAGAACAGGGCTTTTAAGACGTTGAGTTTTCAAGACTTGGGAGAAGTTCAGAGCGGGAAGAAGTTGGATTATAGACAGAGGTTAGGCAATCCCACATCTGGAGACTCCCCCTAAGGGAGAGAGAGAATGAATGGAAAGGGCCAGGTAGCTGTGAGTGCCTGGGGGCAGCAGGAGACCATCCACCGGGCTTGGAAATCTCCACTGCCCAGTGTGCCCATGGTGCCCAGGGATGGTGGAGGCTGCTTCCTTGTGCCGATGCTTACAAGGTTCCACAAGCGGGTTCTGTTCTCAGTTGTAATGGAAAGCTCTGGGGCATGCTAGAATGCTTGGGAATCCCACCCCTGGCCCCCTGGGCTAGCTCAGGCAGGAGACTCGGCTCAGAGATAGCCAGAGGAGGAATGGACTTTCCTCTGGTCCTTTTCAGACCCAATGCACATGACTCCCTTGGTTTGTACTCTGTGTTCCAGCCAAGTTGTGCCTCTGCCTTGTCACAGGCTGTCCTGTGACACCACTGCCTCCTCCCACTGCCTCTTCCACTCTCCTCAGCCTTGATATGCTCTTCATCCTCCCCCCTGCCTCCTAGAGAATCACTCGAGTTCTTCAAGGTTTAATTACACACACACACTCACCCCCCCACACACACACACCCTTTTCTCTAGATCTCTTCCCCAAATTATCTTGCATTTACATGTCGGTAATCCAGTAGACATAAGGACTGTCAGTCATTTTGTAAACTCTTGTTACCTCAGTATCTTGCACAAAATAATGTTTGTTGCATTTAGAGGTCTGGGCCATCCCTGTCATTTTACAAATAAGGAAACTGAGGCCCATAGAAGTTAAGAAACTGGTCCAAGGCCACACAGATAATAAGTTCTTGTTCAGTCATGTCTAACTCTTGGTGACCCCATTTGGAGTTCTCTTGGCAAAGATACTGGAATGCTTTGCCATTTCCTTCTCTAGCTCATTTTATGGATGAGGAAACTGAGGCAAACAGGGTTGAGTGACTTGCCCAAGGTCAAACAGCTAGTAAGTGTCTTGAGGTCAGATTTGAACTCAGGTCTTCCCAATGCTAGGCCTGGTGCTTTATCCACTTCACCATCTAGCTGCCCCAATAATAATAAGTAATAAATAGCTATTATCAAACGTCAGTCCACAAGCATATATAGTGTTTTATAGATGTGTGGGACACAGGGGATACACAGATAAAAAACAAACTGCTCCCTGACTTCAAGGAATTTACATTCTAGAGACATATACACAAATGCTATGTTAAAATATATATACAAGGGGCAGCTAGGTGGTGCAGTGGATAGAGCACCGGCCCTGGAGTCAGGAGGACCTGAATTCAAATCAGGCCTCAGACACTTGACACTTACTAGCTGTGTGACCCTGGGCAAGTCACTTAACCCCAATTGCCTCACACACAAAAAAATTATAAAATATATAGACGAAGTAAATGCAAGGTAATTTTAGGGAGGGGATTTTCACATTTGATGGGGACCTGGGGGTGGTCAAAAAAGGCCTTGACAGAGCAGGTGGATGGGGACTGGAAAGGAAGCTGCAGATTCTAAGAGGGGGGAGGGGAGAGATGGAATATCCTTGTGAGAACACTTTGACCAGACTGAAGAGCTGGAAGGAGACAGGGGCCTGGAGCCACTTTACAGTTGGCTGGAAATGCTAAACCAGGATTTGAACCCAGGTCACCCACATCTTGGTGCTGTTTCCTTGGTGTTGACCCTTCTCCCATCTCTGGGTCTGATGCTGTCACAGATGGGCTTCAGAATCTAAAGGGACTTTAGTGACCAGCATTCCTTTTTCAGTCTTGGCGCATCTCTAATTTACCCCATATGACACATCTTATTGGTACATAGTTGTTGGCATGTCGTTCCCCTCATTAGGTTGTGGACTCCTTGAAGGCAGGAACTGTTTTTGCCTTTTTTTGTGTCCCGGGCTCTTCGACATCGCCTGGGCATACAGTAAGCACTTCATAAATGCTCACCGACTTAATCCAGCCCCCTGAGGAGACCTGCGTTAATTGACTTGCCCAAGGTCACGCAGTCCTCTGGCTCGGCACACAGTAGGCGCTACATAAATGCACGTTGGCCAAGCCGGCCTTCCCCCGGGCTGACCCTGGGCCTCTGCGGGGGGAGGGGGGGGTGGCCCAGGATTTGTGCCAGCTGGCCCTCCCGCCGGGAGCCAAAGGGTTACCACCCCTGGAGACAGAAACCAGGCTCCCAGCGAAAACCAAAACACAAAAATAATTCGATGAGTAAGAATAAAATTCCCTCTTCTGAGGTTCCTGGCCCGCCCCTCCCTGCGGCCCCCACTTCCCCTTTCCCTACAAGCCCGAACCCGGCTCCAGGCTGAGTCAGAGCCCGCCTGGCCCCGGCCCGAGCTGGAGGCCGGAGCTCCCGCACTGCGCATGCCTGCGCGAGCCCCGACCGAGCCCGGCAACCTTGGCCTGGATTGCGGAGCCCGGCGTGAGCTGGGGGCGAGCCATGACGCCACCGTGCGGCCGCGCGGGGCCCTGCAACCGAGGAGGGGCTGTCGCTCCAAGCGCATGCGCCGACTTCTGGGGCGGGGCGGAGGGCTGGGGCACGGAGGGGCGGGGCCGGCGCTCGTCCCACCTCTTTGCTGCCCACCCCGACACAAGCGCGGCGGGAGGGGGAGGATTGAGCACGCCCCTCTGTTTGAGGCTCCGCCCCCGAGACCCTCCCTCTCTCCCTCCAGCCCGTACGGAAGCCGGACGGAAGTGCGCTACCATCGCTCGGGGTCCCCCACGGACAGGCGAGCGGCGGAAGCGTTCCCCAGTCGTCAGCGGTCCCCTGCGGTGCCGGCGCCCGAGTGTTTCGGGTTCCGGCCTCGGGATGAGTTTGACGTGGCCGGGCTCCGGGGAGGCGGAGCCGTCTGGCAGGGGGCGGAGGGCGGGAGGAGCCGGGGCCCCGGCCTCGGCCCGGGCCGGGCGGGGGCGGGGGCAGAGACGCCGCGTCTGGGGCTGGATGGCAGGGGCCGCCCGGAGCCGCGCTGCCGCCGCCGCCGCACGGTGAGTGGCCGGGCGGGGGACTGGGCAGGGGGCGCCGGCGGCCCCGCACCTCTGCCTGATCTCCCGCCCTGCCTCCCCCTCTGACTGACCCCCCAATAACGGGGAGCTGGACCCCCTGCCCTGCCCCGCTCCCACTGACTCCCCAATAGTGGGGAGCTGGGCCCCCTGCCCTGCCCCCCTCCACCTGACTCCCCAAAATTGTAGGCCTGGACCTCAGCCCCCCTCCGACTGACCCCCCAAATAGTGGGGTGCTGGATCCCTTGCCCCTGTCCCCTCCAACAGACCCTCAATAGTAAGGAGCTGAATTCCTGACCCTCCAAATCAAGGGGTGGACCCCCACCCCTCCTTCAAGGCACCCCTCCCCACAAATAGTGGAGAGCTGGACCCCCTTCCCCTGCCCTGCTCCTCCAACTGGCCCCAGAATATCAGGGAGCAGGCCCCACAGGGAGGGCATTGGCTCATTTGTCGCATCGGGGGATAGACCCCCCACCCAGTATTTATGGAAATTCAAACTCATCTAGTCCCAAACCTTTCATTTCATAGAAGAGGAACAGACCCAGACGTTGAAAAATACTCCTGTGACCTTGGACAAGTCCTTGCCCGTCCGTCCTGATGCTAGCTGACCACTCAGGACTTGATCTCCTGTTGTCTGTCCCTCTTGGCTCTGACATTCTGTGCTCAAAGGTCCCTTCCATCTTCAGGCCGGGGAGCCCATCTTGGGACATGGCACGGCAGGAGTCCTGGGGTTTAGAACCTCGATTACTGACCCAGCTGGGAAGGACCTGGTCCTCTGATGTCTTTTATAGAAACTGAGGGAACTGGGTCTGTTTTAGTGGAGGACTCCATGCCAGGAGGGCTGCCCAGTCTGCAGGCAGCCCGAGGACCCAGGCAAGCCTGGTGCCTCCACCCGCTTTCTGTTCCCCCCGCCCCTTGTAGCATCCCTGGGTCCTTGCCCTGAGATGAGGGGGAGCAGGATGGTTTGGATTTACTTGGGTTATAGTGTAAGTTATGACGGGATGGGGAAGGGGCAAAGGACAGCAACCTAAGGCTGGGGAGCCGGAAAAACTGCCCGGCGATTCCAAAAAAGGAGCCCAAAGTGGAACGGGGCTGCCTCCGGTGGGCGTGGGTAGCCCTTCCCTCAGCGGAGGTGTTCAGGCAAAGGCTGGACCAGCCACTTGTCTGGAATGTTCTAGAAGGGATTCTTGTGGCAGGACGGGTCGGACCAGAGGGAAGGTCCCATCCCACTGCGAGATGCTCCAAGTCAGCGATTTCTGTGGCTGTAAAAACCCATCCTCTTGGCGCTGTCTGCTTGGAGTACTTCCTCCCGACCCGTCCTATGAGTAACATTTCCCTTTCCCTGAGTCTCTGCTTGGCTGATGATGCCAAGGAGCATCTGTCCAGCCCATTACCTCTCTAGCCGGGGCAGTGCCCCACGTGGGCAGGCGGGTGGTCACCCAGTGGTCAGTCTGAGGCACGGTGGAGAGCCCTTCCTTGGAAGACGGGCACTCGGCAGCACCTGAGGCCCTAATCACACTGGGGGGGAGGGGAAACTGAGGCCACAAGAGGAGAATAATGAGCTCAGAGACTAATAGTCCTGAGGCAGAGCTGGGACTCAGAACTCCCTACCCGAGCTTCCAGCCTCAGCTTGACATCTCTGTTGCTTGACTCATTGCCACGCTTCTGGCTGACCCAGAGGTGGCTCAGTGGAAAGACTGCTGATTTTGGAGTCAGAGGAGCTGGCTGTGAGAGGCTGCCTCGGGTACCGACCTCACTTTACTCATCTGTAAAAAAGAGAGGCTTGGGGGCAGCTAGTGGTACAGTGGAATAGAGCACCAGCCCTGAGTCAGAGGACCTGAGTTCAAATCTGGCCTCAGACACTTAACAATTACTAGCTGTGTGACCCTGGGGCAAGTCACTAACCCCAATTGCCTCATTAAAAAAGAAGAAAGAAAAAAAGAGAGAGGAGAGCTTGGCCTCCGAAGTTCCCTCGAGAGCTCCCATGCAGTGGGAGGGCTTCCCATTTTCCCTCTCTCCGTGTGTCCCAGGGCCTGGCAATGAGTCCTGCCTTCCTCCCCTTCCCTCCCTGGTGCATCCCCTCCTCCTCCTGGAGGGGGAAGAGGAGGAGGTGGTGTCGTGCCCTTTGTCTTTTCCCTTTCCCCTGGGGCTCTCCTGGCCCGTGGGGGAATGAATCTCTGCTCAGTAGAGGCCCTCTGCTCAGTCGTGGCTGGGCCCTGCCCCCCTGGCAGCAGGAGGCACCCTGTTGGGTAGGAGGTTCAGAGCCCAGCCAGGGCCTCACCCTTTCATTAGGAAAGTGTTGGCCTCAGGGCAGAGGAGCTGACGGGTGCTCAAAGGAAGGAAAGGGCTCCCTGCCTGGAATGCCCAGCTTGAAGGGAGTCAGAAGTGAGTTTAACAGGAAAGCTGGCGCAGGGAAAGGCAGGGCTGCAGCCCCGCCCCCCTCAGGCCCCCAGCTGGGAGGCAGGTGGCCCTGGTCTGGCACACCCAGAGAGCTCATTCCGATCTCTCTTATCTCTTTTCAGCACTGAATCGCCTGGATGCCCCTGTGCTGGGCGTTGGCATTACCCCAAAGCCTTCTCTTTCTCACCACCCTGGTCCTGGGTCTCGTTGGGGTGGCCCGAGGTGGCCCAGCCAGCTGTTCGGGGGCCGGGTGGTGGCGGCGGCAGCCGCTTGTCGTCTGGATGACAAGGAGAGTGAATCTTGGGGGGCCCTGCTGAGCGCGGAGCGGCTGGATGCCTGGATTTGCTCCCTCGTTGGCTCGCTCATGGTGGGGCTCAGCGGGGTCTTACCTCTGCTGGTCATTCCCCTGGAGACGGGCGCTGCCCTCCGATCTGAAGGCAGGTTCCCAGGCCCCGGCCATACCCGGCACTTCAGCCCTGCCTCTGAGGAGGTGGCAGGTCACTCCTCCCCGGAAGGGTTAGACTGATTCTAAAATGCCACCATCCTAAATGATCTCTAAGCACAAAAAGTTATGTGCATCATTGTAGGAATAATAGTAGCCAGCACATGTGTCTTGCTTATCCCACTGGCTCCTCACAACAGTCCTAGGAGACTCGTTATCCCTTTTACAGATGAGAAAACTCAGGCAGACAAGTGAAGGGTCTTGCCCAGGATCACCCAGCCAGTGCCTGGGAGCTGTCTGCTGTGTAGATGCCAAAACACCTCTAGGTATTCAGCAGTTTTAAGTGCCCTGGGGAAGATAAAAGAGAGGACATCCTTGCTCTGGAGGACTTGTTTGCATCTAATTTAGAAGTCTGGGAAATTGAGCACAATACAACAAACAGACAAACATTAGGCACCTGTAGTATACAAGATACCTATTAGGTGCGGGGTTAGCAGTTAATACTCTTAAGGAGCCTAAGGGTGTGGGAGAGGCTACATGTGCCCCCACATATGGAAGTCCAAGTCCAGCGTTTCAGGGGCCTCAGCACTACCAGTGGGGGACAGGGGAGGGGACAGGAAGGTGCTCACGTGAGGGGCAGCACCCGAGCTCTGTCGCCCTCCCGGGAGGCCTAGAGAGCCCGGCCCGCCCGTCTGGAAGGCGCCCAGACAGCAGGTGGCTGGAGTGGGGAGGGCCCCAGCTGCTTGAGAGGGAGGGGAGAAATTGGGGGAATGCTCAACGATGAGAGAAAGAGATGGGAACAGCCTTCAGGCCTTCAGAGGAGAAATGAACCAGCCTCTTCTGCCTGGCCCCAGGGCAGGACGAGGTGCAGCGGGGGAGGTGCCCAGTAGCAGGCGCCAGGAGGGCCTGCCCCCCACATTGGTCCACTCTGGGCAGGAGGAGGCTTGCTTTCTGACCTCTGGCAGGGTGTGGTTTGGGGATTGCAGGGAAGGGGCCCAGAGGAGGGGACGGACCCAGGTTCAGGCTGGCCCAAAGAACTCAGCACCTTGTCTCCAGACCCTCTCCAGGGGCCTGACCGGCCTCTCTGCCTTCCAGCTGGATCCCACCGCCTGAAGCAGCTGCTGAGCTTTGCCCTGGGGGGGCTCCTGGGGAACGTGTTTCTGCACCTGCTCCCGGAGGCCTGGGCATCCACGTGCAGTGCCACCCCCGGTAAGGTTCTCTGGGAGGTGGCCGGGAAAGGGGAGCCCCTGGACCATCCTGCCGGCCCAGCATTCCAGCGAGACCAAGGCCCCAGGACCGCTGAACCTCCTGCTAGGGCTGCAGGGAAGGGGGGGGGGCACCTGATGTGGCGCTGACCCAGGGAGCGGGTGTGCAGGCCCAGCGGCCTGTCCTCTAGACAGCCTTCCTCCCCACGGAGACAGACGCAGGCCATGGGTCCCGTCTCTGGGCTTCCCCTGCACAAGCCCCCCTTCTCCTCCTGGCCGGCTCTGACCCCCCCCCCCCAAACGTTCACAGGTGGGGGAGGGCAGAGCCTGCAGCAGCAGCAGCTCCTGGGGCTTTGGGTCATTGCCGGCTTCCTGACCTTCCTGGGGCTGGAGAAGGCGTTCCTAGACAGCAAGGAGAAGGACCGGCCCAGCCAGGTGAGCCCTGTGCAGGGCGGGCAGAATCCTGGGCCTCCCAGCCCAGGCAGTGCAACCCCCAATGCCCCCCAGACACCTTGCCGTGCCCAGCCCTTGGGGCCCTGCCCACCCCGACTCTCCCCAGCCCCGCAGTGTTCCCCAGGAGGCAGAAGGGCTGCAGCACACACAGCTGTGATGAGGGGGAAGGTGGGGGGCCAGAGGATGCCGGCCTGGTCTCCTGGAGTAGTCACTGCTCCAGTACATCGAGCACTGGCGGGAGGAAGGGCCGGGGGACATCCAGCCTTTCAGGGACCAGAAGAGGATGGCAGGAGTGAAGGGCACCTTGTCTGTCTCTGTCTTTCTCTCTCAGTGGGGGTGGGGGGGCGTCTAACGGCCACTTCTCCCTCACTCTCCTGGACTCAGGCCCCCATCAAAGACCCGGCTGCTGCCGTGGCGCAATGGAGGGCCGCTGCCTGGCCCTGCCGGCTGCAGTACCAGGCCTGAGCATTGAGGTCCAGAAAATCAAAGTGAGTGGCCCGATCGCGGCCCCCTCCCTTGGCCCCAGGGTGCTCCCCCCACCCCGCCTCAGCTCGACTACAGCCCCCCTTCGCTTCCCCCCTCCAGATCAGTGGCTATCTCAATCTGTTGGCAAACACCATCGACAACTTCAACACATGGGCTGGCTGTAGCTGCCAGCTTTCCTGGTGAGCAAGAAGGTAAGTGCTCCAGCCTTTGAGGGGCCTGTACACTTCCCCAGACCACGTCCTGGAGGGCCAGGCCGGCGGGGGTCAGTGGCTGAGTTAGGCTGCTCGTTGCCTTCCTCCTGGGCCTCCACACCTCCCTTCTCTGTGCAGATCGGGCTTCTGACCACGATGGCTATTCTGCTCCACGAGATCCCCCACGAGGTGAGTGCTGAGGGCGCTGGAGGGGGCTGGGCGGGGGAGGGGGTACCCCTGTGAGTGGAGGGTGGGCTGCATCCCTACAGACGATGCCACAGAAGGGGGTGCAGCAGGCTGGCTGGTCCATCGACGAGCACGGTCAGGCATTGAGTCTGTGCCAGTCACTGCGTAGAGGACTGAGGGCATAAAGACGGACAGAATCAGGCAGCAGACATTTATTAAGCACCTACTATGTGCTGGGCACATAAGTAGCTTCCATTCTAAGGGGACGACGACAAGGAAATGAAAAGTCTGCAGAATAATCAAGAGAAGGAAGGCAGGGAGGGTAGGAACGAAGAGCAAGGAGCGAGGATGATGAAGGTGGGGAGGGGGCAGCTACCAGCACAGAGGCCTGGAAACTGGGCTCTCGTGGGACTTATGGATTCTGTGACCCAAGGACTTTAGGCAGAGGGCTCTGGTTTGGGGGATCCAGAGTGAAAGGGCCACCCACAATGGAGCTGTGCCCAGGGAGGGGCAGGGCTGCCCGTGACCCTGCAGGGGAAGCAGTGTGACGGCTCTCATGGTGTTGGTGAATGGTCTAACTTGCCTCAGTGTGAGGGCTCTCACCCTGCCCCCTCCTGGTGTTCTCCTGAGGACTGTCGGTCATTCACTAAACATTTATTAAGTGCCTATTCTATGCCCCACGCTGTGCTAAGACGGGATACAGAAAGCCAAACGCTGGTGCCCACAGCTTATGAGACCAGCTAAGTGTGGCCTTTGACAGAGCGCCCCGTGGACTGGGGCTCCGGCCCGAGCTTCGCGCAGGTCGTGGGCCCTCAACAAACATGGTTGATTGGTCAGTGCGGTTTTCTGGGGTCAGGGGCCCCAGAGTAAGCCCGGCTGGGCCTTCTCCTCAGGTAGGTGATTTTGCAATCCTGCTTCGGGCTGGCTTTGACCGATGGAGTGCAGCCAAGCTGCAGCTCTGGACAGCGCTGGGGGGCATCCTTGGTGCCTGCTTTGCCATCTGTGCCCAGTCACCCAAGGGAGCAGGTAGGGAGCTCAGGCATGTGGGACTGGGGAGGGAGCCCCCCGCCAAGAGCATGTGCGAGCCCTGTGCCCCGGCAGGGTGGCTCATACAATGAATCTGGCCCCTTCCTGAGCCCTGCCCTCCCCAGAGGCCTGCTGGGCAGACAGCAGGGTGGGGGTCTTGTGGTGCTGGAGCTCACCCTTCAGGGCGGTTTCTCCTACTCTCTGCAGGGGAGACCATTGCCTGGATCCTCCCCTTCACGTCAGGGGGCTTTCTCTACATTGCCTTGGTCAATGTGCTGCCAGACCTCTTGGAGGAAGAGAACCCTTGGTGAGTGAAGGCTCAGGTCCTCTCCTGGCTGTGGAGGAGGGCCCAAGGTTGGCTTTCTCCACACTGGGAAGGCCCTGAATCCCTGCCAGGGCTTAGGCCTATAACAGACACCCCTGACACCACCATCATGGAGAGGAACCTCAGGCCTCCATTACCTGTGTGTCCGACCACCTCTCCCAGCCCAGGCGGGTACCTACAGCTGGGGGGGGGGGGGGCGGGGGGCAGCAGTACCCAAAGCTGTGGGAGGTTGGCACCTTCATGGTAGGCCAGTACCCGAAGCAGGGGGTGGGGGGGGATTGGGGAGTGGCCGGTACCCGAAGCTGGGGCGGGGGAGGCCGGGTTGCCTAAGCAGAGTGACTCTCTCCCGGCAGGAACTCCCCTGCAGCAGGTGCTATTGCTGTTCACGGGCATCGTGATGATGGTGCTCTTCTCGCTCCTGCTGAGTAACACCCCCGGGGATACCCCTTGCCCCGCACTCATAAGAGAGCTCCTTTTAGTGGTGACCTTGTGTGTGTGCTTGGGGAGAAAGCCGGCCTAGGAGGGGTGTGTGCCTCTGTCCCTGCTGACTCCGCTCTGGTGGCCAGCTCTCCTACAGGCCTCTGGGAAATAAGCTTTGAGGAGCAACAGCAGTGGGCAACGTGTGTGTGGTGTGTGTGTGTGTGTGTGTGCGTGCGTGTGCGCCTGCCCGTGGGGAGGGGACAGAGAGAGCAGCCAGGACTTCTGGTTCCAGAGGATGAACTCACTGGGGAAGGTTGGGGGGAGAGGCCCTCTGCCAGGAGTGCCCGGCCCAGTGATGACGGGAGTTGCCCCGGCTTCTTCCCTTGCTGCCCTGGGTAGGACTGTTCCCCAAGCAGAGGGAGAAGGGAGGACCCAGTGATCCATTCCCCATAGGAGGTATGTGTCGGTGATCATTTCGATGCCCACTCGGCCTGGGCACTGGCCATCCATCCTTGACCCCTCTGCCGCCACCTGGGAGCCGAGGAGTCGTGCCCATGGGAGGGGGGGCAGGCCTGAGGACAACCAGGGCCTTCCTGGGTTCCTGCCTCCACTGCCCAGAGAGAGGGCCCTGCTCCACACTCTCCCCTCCTGCTTACCAAAGGAAGTATTTACTCAGCACCAAGTGCTGGAAAGAGAGCCAGTCCCCACCCAACTCCTCCGGCCCGCAGGGGACCAGGACCTTCTAGTAGCTTCATGAGGAGGGCGGGGAGGATGCCGGAAGATGTGCTCAGCGCCCAGAATGTACTTGCTGCTGCCCCACAGGGGCCGGGAGCCTGGCGGGAGAG
The DNA here is from genome assembly GCF_019393635.1 of Dromiciops gliroides. Classification (NCBI taxonomy): domain Eukaryota; kingdom Metazoa; phylum Chordata; class Mammalia; order Microbiotheria; family Microbiotheriidae; genus Dromiciops; species Dromiciops gliroides. The sequence continues at coordinate 23,115,539 of NC_057866.1, read as the reverse complement.
GACCCCGCTTGCAGGCTTAGGTCTGGAGCATTGTCGCCCTCCAGAGGACAATCGAGGAGTGGCTGCTGAGACGGCTTCTGTTGGTTTACAACAGCCCTGCGGCAGTTCTCCCTAATCGGTAAAATTAACCTAGTCCATAGATGAGAGGCAAATAAATCATCATTTATTCCGTGAAAGCTGGCTGTCAGGCTGGTGATGGAACCGCCACCCCCTGGGCGGGACGGTGGGAATTGGGGGACACCTCCCCCACACACATCCCAGTTGGTCCTCACACCACCAGGGGGCAGTGCTTGGCACAGGGCACTAAGTCCCTTAGCTGGTCAGGGCCTCATCTGTGAAATGGGAACAGGAACCGCCTCTCCTACACAGTGGGATAATGTAGGGCAGAGAAAGGTCCTGGAGGAGCGTGCAGGCTGGCGGAAGAGGCGTCACACCCTCAGCCTGCAGCCATCCCAGGCTGTGAGCTCGGTCAAGGCAGTATTACTGGGAGCACTGGCGGGGGGGGGGGAGAATGGCAACTCCCAGTGGCCACCTCTAGTGCCAATGTTCTTAACCCAGGTCCTTGGGCAGACATCAGGGGGTACAGGAACTTGGCTGGGGGGAAGAACACATCTTTACTTCATCATGGGCTTCCTTTGTAATCCCATGGCCCTTATACATTTAAAAACATTACAGATGAGAAAATAGCTCCTTGAAGGCTGAGAAGTAGTGATGATAGGGAGACTTAAAGGTCGGGGCAGGCTGCTTCCCACCCAGGGGTCTCAAGACTCCACATCCCTGGGCACCGTCCACTCGCCCACACTGCCTCAAAGCTAGGTTCCACTCCCAGGTCTAAATGCTTACCAGCCATGTGTGGCACTGGTGAAATGTCATCTGTGACCTATAAAAGCTACGAGATTGGCCCAACGGAGCCCCGGGTTTGCAACCCTGCTCATGTGCGGCCACCTAAGCCTTGGGTGCAAAGGCACCATTGGGCAGTTCTGTTGGGGGCGGGCAAGGGATAAGCAAGACCCACTGGCTTGCCACAAGAAGCTGGGGAAACGAGAGGTAGAAAAGAACTCACGAAATGCGACTGTGAGGAGAGTAGGATGAGTAGGGCACGATGGTCCTGGGGAGGCCAGTGTGGCTGGAGGTGAAGCCACCTGGAGGCACAGCATTGCCTCTCCTGAGCTGCCACCCTCCTGCCTCAGCCTCTAGCTCTGGCCCACAAGGGGCCCTTTGCCTATATCTCGGCTTGTGGGGCGCCTGCCTCAATGCCTCCTGTCCAGCTACCTGTATTTATTCCTGCGGTCTAAGTAGGCCCCCATCGCTGTGGTGTTTCCCCACCCCAACCCTCCCCAAGATTGAATGCTCATTGGAGCAGGGATTACTCAAAAAGTTCTTTGCACTTTGCATCCTTGGGCCCAAGCATGGTAGCTGGGGCACACAGTAGGGTCCTTGATGAATGCTTGATGACCACAGGGAGGTGAGTGGGAAAGGGCCAGGGCCAACCCCTGGGGGTGCTCTAAATGCTATCGTGGAAACTGTTGGGGAGCTTCGTGAAGGCTTGAGGCGTGAGGGCATCTATGTGCCTGTGCTCGGGGGGCGAAGGGGGAACGTGCCTCAGCGAGTTTATTCAGCAGGAAAGAGTGGACTGGGGACAGGGAAGTCAAGGCTATTGCAACCACCCAAGTAGAAGGCAATGCAGACCTTGACTCTGAAATTGGATAACCCAGGTTTAATTACTTGCCTAGGCAGGGGCACCATAGCACAGAGCCGGGGGCCTGGAGTCAGGAAGACTCGAGTTCAAATCCTGCTTTAGATACTGTCTAGCTTGTGACCCTGGGGCAAGTCACTTAACCTCTGCCTGTTACCTCATCTGTAAAATGGGGATAATAACGCTTGCCTCCCAGAGTGGTTGTGAGGATCATAGTAAATAGATGCCTGGCACATAGTAGGTACTATAAAAATCGGCGATTATTATTATTTCATTCTGTGAATCCTCATTCTCAATCATCCCTCTCTGCCCTCAGTGTACACATCTGTAGAAGGTGAGGGGAGGGGCCTCAGATGACCTCTCAGGGGCAAGTCCTCTGACCCTTCATCTCCCCAGGTCAGTCCTAAGTCTTTCTGTTAATAAAGCAGTTCACAGAGGGCACCTCCTCAGGCAGGTCACGGCCGAGTCCTGTTGATAGATGTGCCAATCTTGGTTACCCAGGGCTACAGAGTCTATGACCAAAGCCTGCTCTTCCAACCCTGACAAGGACAAAAGGAGCTGCCTGCATGCTCTCATGTCCTGGGGCCCCAGGGCTCTCTGGCCCCTTTGCCTACGAACCACCCACAGAAAACCCCCAATGTTAAAAGAACATGTTCAGGGACCCCAGTGAAGAACCCCTGGGTTTAGAGCTTTCTGCTATGCCACTCATCGGGAGAAGTATTAGCTATAGCACTTGGTGACAGGGAAAGAGCCAAAGGTGACTGGCCTTAGTCAAGAAGTCCTGAGTTCAAATACTACCTCAGACATGTATAACAATGTGACCCAGGCAAGGTCACTTAACCTTCTAGCCTCAGTTTCCTCATCTGTTAAATGGGCTAACAGCAACCTATTTCTCAGGTGTTGTGGAGAGGATCAAATAAGATTACAAATGGGAAGCCCTCTGCAAAACCCTGGGTGCTATCAGGGCACACCCCCAAAGTCCTAATGTGCTTCTCTTCTAGTCTTTTGGATAGCCGGTACACACACTAGCCATTAGGAGAAATGGGGAATTCAGGAAGAGGCTTGGATTCGAGCTGAGGAGGCACAAAGCCTGGCTGGGACAGCCAAAATGATGGGTCTGGGGGTCCCAGAGTGGGGAGGAGCGAGGGAAGGAGAGGCAGAAGGAGATCGGGGTGAGGTGTCGTCCCTCCTGGCCCAACTGGATGCATTCTCTGTGTGAGTGCCCAGTGCCCATTTCCAGGACTGAAATCTCACGTGCCGAGTCCCCTGGAGCTTGCCTGCCGCTCCCCGAAGCCCACCCTCCCCCGGCCATCCCAGAGTGGAGGGCCCTCTGTCCTCACAGTCAGCCAGCAGGGGCACCGGGGGGCCTTAGCACGGAGCTCAAGCTGTGGAGCCTTGGCAGTCGTCTGCAGACGTGGAGCAGTGCAGGTGGAAGGTGTCCCGGGGAGGAAGAACAAGAGGGAAGCACCTGACCTGGGCAGAGGGGAGGGAGGGAGGCCCAAGCAGGGAGAGAAGCCAGGGAGGGAGAGGACAAGCTCTGCGGAAGTTCCAGGGCCTAACAACGGCCTCTCCAACCCCAGGTATGCCTGGGAGAGGAGGGCCAGGGCACTGCCAAGGCCATAGGCCCGCAGGCTTTGGCAGCTGCCACGTCTCACTGGCAGGACGCCCCAGGAATCCAGGCAATTGCAGCAACAGCTGGGCACGGTAACGTCCCAGATAAACAGCCGGTGAGCCAAGAGCCGCCTCTCCTCGCTCCGAAGCTGCCGTGCCAACCTCACGAGTGACCCTCCCTCTTCCTTCTAGCGGCCAGGGTGACACCAGAAGACCAGACCCGCTGGGGGAAAACAGCCCCAACCACCTTTATTGTTACTCCTTTTACCAGCAGCCAGAGCAGGGAGCTGGCCCCAGCCCCGTCAGGCGTAGTACTGCAAGTTGGCTTTCTTCTTGGCTTGAACCTCCAGGATGCCCTCCATGTAGTCTTCGTGGGTGAGTTCGGTGGCTCCCCGTCGAAGTGCAATCATTCCCTATGGCCGAGAGACCGAGTCCCAACTCAGGCCTGCGCAAGGCTGCCCACGGGGCCCCACAGCAGGACAGCCAGGCTCGGTCCTGGCTAACGTCCCTCCCTCCCTCAGCCTAGAGCCCGGGACACTCACCGCTTCCACGCACACAGCCTTGCACTGGGCCCCATTGAAGTCATCAGTGCAGCGAGCCAGCTCCTCATAGTTCACGTCGGGGCTAGGGAAGGAGGGGAAGGCAAGGTGAGCAGCCCCTTTCCCTAAGGACCTTGTGCTCCCAGCATCAACAAGGCAGTGATGCCGGGCCCTGAAATCAGCCCACCCTCCAGACGAGGGAGGCCTCAGGAGCAGCAGCCTGCCTGGCTGGAAGGTGTCCTGGGCCCCAGCATAGCTAGGCTGAGGGATGCACTGGGCACCTAGAGCGAGCGCTGGGCAGGACTTACACAGAAGGAGCTGGGTGGGCTTCAGGAAGGTCCCTCTATTCCAATGAGGAAGAACTAGGCAGGGAAAAGGGCCCCTGTGGATCCCCATCCCCTCCCCAGAGCTCTTGGGATCACCCCTCACCTCACATTCATCTTTCGGGAATGGATCTGCATGATCCTGGCTCTGGCTTCCTCGTTGGGCATTGGGAACTCGATCTTGCGGTCCAGACGACCAGAGCGGAGCAAGGCGGGGTCCAGGATGTCCACCCTGTTTGTAGCAGCGATCACCTGGGGAGGAGGAGGCACACATGCAGCATGGAGCTCGGTGGCCAGCGGCCCCAGCCAGGCCAAGGACCCTCCTCTAATCTCAGGCCTCCTCAAGGTCATTCCTCCCCTGAAGGAAAAGTCTTGGTGCCCAAGACAGATGAGACAGGGTTAGGCCCCCTGTGGTCCACCTGCCCTACCAGCCATCCCTCCTGGGGAACCCAGGGGAAAGTGGGGATGTGCACGCATCCCTGGCTTCTTCCACGTGGCTGCTACCTTGACTTGGGTGTTGGGCTGAAATCCATCCAGCTGGTTGAGGAGTTCCAGCATCGTCCTCTGAACTTCTCGATCACCCGCCTTCTCACTGTCAAAGCTGGGGTGGGGAGAAAGCACAGACGGCTGCTCAAGTGTTCCTGTGTATGGAGCTCTCGGCCAATGAGAAGCGCCTGGTACCCGGCAGGCACCATACAGATGTTAGTTATGTTATGGTGATGCTCTTCCCCACTTCCTCAGTCAGCCCCGATCCTCTGGGCAGGTTCCTCGGGGCTGCCTGGCGTGTGTGGGTGTCTAACCCATACCCTGCCTGTGCAGGTCCCTCTGCATGGAGAAGTCTATGGTTGGGGTCTAGGCTGCTCCCCCAGCAAACCCGAGATTCAAGAGCGGGGCTCAGGCCTTACCGCTTGGTTCCAATGGCATCCAGCTCATCGATGAAGATAATGGAGGGGGCTTTCTCTTTGGCCAATGCAAAGGCGTCTCGGACAAGCTTTGCACCATCCCCAATGAACATCTGTACCAGCTGGGGCCCAGCCAATTTCAGGAAGGTGGCCTAGATGGATGGAGGTGGGATCAAGGAGAAGACGACTCAGCTCTCCCGGTTTGGTCAATGATTCGGATTCCCATCCATTGCCTTGCCCACATTCCCAGCCCAGAACAATCCATTGAAGGGAAGCCCCTGGTCGTGGGTTGGGCCAAGCTACTCACCTTGGTCTGGGCAGCGCATGCTCGGGCTAGAAGGGTTTTTCCGGTACCTGGGGGTCCATACATCAGTACTCCCTTTGGAGGCTGAATGCCCAAATTCTCAAATTTCTCTTTATGGTTCATTGGCAATACAATAGCCTCTACCAGCTGCACAAAGAAAGGACAAAGGAAATAAAAAGGCCTATTGGCCGCCTCCTCGTCACACCTCAGTCTTTAACCATTACACATTCAACCAAGGCTGCCATTTCTCTTACTTGGCTTTAGAGAATCACTGGCTGTGGCCCTTCAGGAACAAGAGAGCTGAGTTCTAATCTTCAACTCCTGAGGAACCTTGGGCGATGCCCCTCCCCACTGTCCCCACTTCTCTTTAAAATGGGGACTAGCTCCTGGGGCTGTTCCCTCAAGCCCTGCCTATAAAGAGGGAATAAAAGTGCAGAGGCAGCCGCCCCCAGGAATGCCAGCCAGACTCACCTCCTGGATCTGCTTGTCCAGCCCGCCAATGTCACTGTACTGCTCTGTAGGCCTCTCATCCACTTCCATGGCCTTTACTCGGGAATCATACTCCGTGGGTAGCGTCTCCAGGATCAGGTAGGAGTCTTTATTTACTCCCTAAGGACAAAGAACCGAACACTCAGCTTTCCCCAATGCCGAGAACAACGGGCTAGCTCATACCTATGACAAAAGCCAGGTGAGGTCTGAGCAGTGGGCTCCTCCTCCAAAAGAAAGCCCCAAGGCTTGCTCTGAAAAGGCTTAGCACCTCTAACAAGTGGTACAATGGGCTTCCGGCAAGCCAGAAGTGGCCACAGCTGCCCTCCACAGGCCCCTGGGGCCATGCTACAGAAACCACTGTGAGAACTGGAACTGTATCCCCTTCTAAAGAGATACTGTAGGGAAGCTCAGCCATGAGGAGAAGGCGTGTCATCTGGAAGACATGTGGCTTTAGCGTCTGGAAGCTGGCCGGCTGGCGTCCAGGAATTTGTCTCTGTAGAGCCGCCTGTTAGGTCTGTCGATCAAAGCTACCAGCCAATTCGCTTGGAGCTGTGTATGTATGGACAGCCCTGTTTCCGTTTGCACGGGAGGCTTCTGGGAGGAGGAAGGTGGCGAGGGGGCTCTTTCACCTGGGACCTCGGTTTGAGTGGAGCAGATGCTGGCTCCCTTAGATAGAAAGAGAAAGGCATCTTGGCCTTTTTCTCTCTCCTCACCAAATTCTTATGCTCCTTAATAAATATGGCGACCACTCATTAGATTTTTAGACAGTCTAGCTAGAATTTTAGCCCCGTACAGATAGCAACTTTACACCATCCAGGAACAGGCTGTCCCTAGGAGTCAAGGGTCACTCACCACCAGGTCTCCAGGCTTCAACTTCTCTGCATCAACCAAGCCAATCACCGGCAGGAAATAAGTCTACGGATGGGGAAGAGGAGGGGAAAGGGTTTTTCAGCAGCCCCATCCAATGGCTCCCATGGCCACCTGCTAGCTGGTCCCAGCCTGAGTCCTTGGCTCTCTCTTACCTGTCGTGTAGAGGTTTTGATCACAGCACATTTGCCCTTTCTCTGGGAGTCCAGGTCAATGTTGGCACCATCTTCTTCCTGGTCATTGGGGTCAACATCTAGCAGCTGGGAAGAGAAAACTTGGTCAGAGCTGGCCCAACACGCGCCGTTCCCTCACTCCCTGAACTAAGTATTTCTTGGGCCCTGAGATCATTCCTGGCTACTACAGAGCAGGAAACCCCACTGCCTTATTGGAAAGCCCACAAAGACATATGGAAAGCATTAAGGTCATAATCATTTGCACATTAATGAGCAGACGAGCTACGTCTAACTCTAGTCATCACTTATGAGGAGGGGCCCAAGATCTCAAAGTACCTAAAGACTAAAGACCTCAACTTCTGACAGATCCCATCTCCCCTTTGAAGGTGGGCTAGAACCAAGCCTCTTAAACTCTGGGTCACAACCCTATAAGGAGTTGAGTAACTGAATGTGGGGGTCAAGAAAAATCTGGCCACAGTAAAAGGTCATGTATTTTACACGCCTATACGCCTGGGTCCTGTAAAAATTTCTCAGGAAAAAAGGGGTCACGAGTGGGAAAAAGTTAAGAAGTCCTAAGCTAGAGAAGCCTCTTCCCAGCCTGAACCCGATGGCCCCTGCTTCCCTCCCATGTACACACACACCTCGATGACGTTGGAGACAAGGTAGGGCAGCGTCTTGTTCACTTTAATCTTCTCGCTGTTCTCTTTGATCTTGTCCTTCATAGCCTGGAGTTCGTGGGTCACACGTAACACCTCACTTTTCATGATCTAGGACAAAGGCACACACACTGACAGGCTTCCTCAGCCTGGGCTGGTTGGGGGCCAAGTGATCCACCCCCAAACCTCTGAGCCTTAAACTTCCTGCCCTCAGGAAGAGCAAACCCGTTCTCCACATGCGGCTCTAAGCATAAGTGTCTGTGAGGAGGCAGTGTGAGCCTATGTCTGTGCTCCGCAGAGCCCAGCACAACCCACACGCTTTGGATGTGAAAGAATAAAAACATGGTTCTTGGGAGATGGGGAGAAGAAAACCATGACAGTGCCTTTGGGGCTCTACTCGCCAAAGCTCAGGAAGCCCTGGGAAGGCCCAAAAAGCCTTTGGGGGTATCCTACCGTCTCCAAGCAAAAAAGCTACACCCCTCCCTCAGCCTTGGGTCTAAGGTCCTCCACAATCAGATCCCAATAAGCCTCCGTCCACATTCCATTTCTTAGACCAGCTTCTAGCCAAATTGGACTACGTGCTGCTCCCCAAACCACAGGCCACCTTCTGCCTACATTCACTCACAAAGCTGATTACTTCTACTGCTGAAACATAGTCTCCTGCAGGTCAGCCTGTGAAAACCTCTCATTTCAAGTTAAGGCTGAGCTCAGGAGTAGCTGCCTCTCCCCTCCCCACACAACAACACCCCACCCCCCACCAAGGGATCTCCTCTCTTCAAATTCCCCAGACCACCTGATTTGTATCTTTCCATGGCTCCGACACACTCTACCCTGTATGGACTCTGTGCCTAAGTAAAGGATCACTGGTACTGGACTATAGACTACTTGAGGGGAAGGAACCTTTCATTTTTCATCCAAAGCCAACCACAGTGCCTTGTACGTAGTAGATGCTCAATATTGTTAGTTTAACTGAATCTGTGCTGGGGCAGAGAAAGGCCTCTCCAACAACTGGGCAGCTGATGGTATATCTGTTAGAATGCTGGACTTGAGGCAGGAAGGCCTGTGTTCAAATCCAGCCCCAGTCGCTTACTAGCTGTGTGACCCTGGGCAAGTCACTTAACCAGTTTGTCTGCCAGTTTCCTCAACTGTAAAATGGGGATAGTAACAGCACCTACCCCACCCCACCCCACCCCGTTGTCATGGGGATAAAATGTGTTATTTGTAAAGTGCTTTGCAAACCTTAAAGTGCTACTAGCTATTATTTGTCTAATAGCATTCTCAGCCCCTCTCTGGATAGAGATCAAAAGGACACCCCTTACCTTGATCTCACTGTCCAACAGACGAGTCCGTTGAATGATCTCCTCTGTGGACATTTTGAGCACTTCCTCCCCAATTCCATCTTGCTGTAAAGAAGCCATAAGACCTTGAGATTTAGAGGTCAAAGAAACCTTGGACATCACTTAGGTCAGTCTTTTACAGATGACAAAAACGATTCAGAGATTAACAGGCAACAAATGGCACATCCTGGACCTCTTGGATACAATTCCTGTGCTTTCCCTTTACAAAGACTATTCTTTTTATTTCTTTTTATCTATCTACAGTTTCTCCTTCTAGCCTCTCACCCATCCCTCAAGAAGGCAGGAAATACCATACCCCCTATACATATGAAGTCACACAAAACATATTTCCATACTAGTCGGGGGCAGCTAGGTGGCTCAGTGGATAGAGCACCAGCCCTGGATTCAGGAGGACCTGAGTTCAAATTTGGCCTCAGACACTTGACACGTACTAGCTGTGTGGCCTTGGGCAAGTCACTTAACACTCACTGCCCTGCACGCGCCGCCCCCCCCACAAAAAAACAAAAAACCCACCTATTTCCACATTAGCCATGTTCCAAAAAAATAAAGAGGGAAAAAAAAGAGCTTCAATCTGTACTTTGAGTTCATCAGTTCTCTACCTGGAGGTGGAGAGCATTTTACATCACGAGTCCTTTGGAGCTGTCTATTGATCAGTTACTAAATCTGTCCCAGGTGATTATCTTTGTAACATTGCTGTTATTGTGTACATGGTCCTTCTGGTTCTGCTTACTTCATTCTGCATTGGTTCATACAGGTTTTTCTCATACCATCTTCCTCTTCCCTTCCATTTCTTACTGCACAATAGTAATCCATCACATGTATGACAACTTGTCCAGCCATTCTTCAATGGCTGAGCATTTTCCAATTCTTTGCCACAGCAAAAGCTACAGCTAAAAATATTCTTGTACATGTGGGTCCTTTTTCTTTGATTTCTCGGGGTTAGAGACCCAGTAAGAATATTACTGGCTCACAGGGTATGCAGAGTTTTATAGACATTTGGGCAGAGTTCCAAATTGTTCTCCAGAATGGCTGGACTGGTTCACAGCTCTACCAATAGTCTACTTGTGTCCCTGCCTTTCCACATCCCTCCCAGTATGTAATTTTCTTTTGTCAGGTTAGCCAATCTGATAGGTGGGAGGGTACCTCAGAGTCCTCGGAGTTGTTTTAATTTACATTCCAACTATTAGTGATTTAGAGCTTTTTCCATGTAACTATGCATAGTTTTGATTTCTTCCTCTGTTCATATCCTTTAACCTTTTATCAATTGGGAAATGGTTCCTATTTTGAGTAATTCAACTCAGTTCTCTATATCACTGACAAATGAGGGGGCAGCTAGGTGTCACAGTGGATAAAGCACCAGCCCTAGACTCAGAAGGACCTGAGTTCAAATTTGAAATCAGACACTTGACACTAGTTGTGTGACCCTGGGCAAGTCACTTAAGCCTCACTACCCTGTCAAAACAAAACCAAACCTGACAAATGAAACCTTTATCAGAGAAACCTGATATATTTTCCCTCATTTTCGTGCTTTAATTATAATTTTGGTTCATCTGGATTGGTTTGTGTAAAAAGTTTTTAATTTTATGTAATCATAATTAGCCATTTTATCTCCTGTGAACCTCTGGCTCCTTCCTTATCCACAGATCTGAAAGGTAATTTCTTCCATGTTCCACTAATTTGCATATGATTTGATTCTTATATTTAAATTATGTATCCATTCTGAGCTAATATGGTGTGAGATGTTAACCTGTGCCCACTTTCTGCCTATTTTCCAGCAGTTTTTGTCCAACAGTGAGCTGGGGACCTTTAGGTTTTTCAACCTTGAGGCTTCTACACTCCTTTGCTTCTATAAATGTGTCCCCAATCTATTCCACTCATCAGCCACTCTATTTCTTATCCAGTACCAGACTGTTTTCATGGTGATCACTTTGTAATATAGTTTTACATCAGCTCCCACTGTCTTCTTCCTTCCCTTCTTCCCCACTGATTCCTTTCATATCCTCGTCCTTTCATTCCTCCAGATAAATACTGGTTATTATTTTCTAGCTCTATAAAGTAATTCCTTGGTGGTTTGATTGGTATGGCATAGAATAAGTAAATTATCTATGAGAAATGCCTATTTCTCCAATTATTTAGCTGTCTTTGTGTGAAGAGCATTTTGTAATTGTGTTCATGTAATTCCTGTGTGTATCTCGGGAAGCAGACTCCCCAATGCTTTATGCGGCTTGCAGTTAATTTAGATGAAATGTCTCTATCTCTTCTTGCAGGGTTTTGTTGGTAATACAGAAAAATGCCAACGATGTGTGTAGGTTTATTTTGTATCCTACAACTTTGCTAAAATTGATAATTGCTTGGACCGGTTTTGTAGTTGACTGACTTCTAGGGCTCTCTATGCCCTCAGAGACTCGATCCTTAATGAAATCAAACTTCACCATCTTCCACATTTCTACCATCGAGGTTCACAGACTGTCAGAGCTCAGGGGGTGCTGAGTAAACAGAATATGAGAAGTAGAAGGGACATGACAAACCATCTAGTCTAGAAGTTCTTGGGGGGGGGGGGTCCATGAACATAAGAAAAAGAATTCTGATGGCTGCAGTTCCATAGAATTTTTTTAAATCCTCCGCATTTTTGTTATGCATTTATGCAAAAGAGGTGCACAGGTTTCCCCAACCTTCCAAAAGGGATCCATGACAAAGAAAGCCAAGAACTTCTGCTCTAAGAAAGGCTGACAGGTACAGTATTTCACACTAAGCCAGGTATTCTCCCTGCTGCCAATTCTAGACTAATTACACAGGATCTCTTTCCTTTTGACAATGTTTCACCCCCTGATGTCTGGGCTTAACAAGTCAATTCCCACAACTGCCTGTGCTGGAAGGGACCAGTATCTCTCATTTGACTATGGAGACTGATAGAATATGAAGGCTAGAAAGAATTCTAGATTTTCATCCTTCACATTTTATAAGTGGGAAAAGTGAGGTGCAGAGAAGGCAAAACAGGTGCCCAAGGACACTCATCCAAATTGTCAGAGCCAGGACTCGAGTCTGGTCCTTTGCCTCCAAATCCATATGGCCCCTCAATCTCCCACTACAAACTGAGCAGCCAGATCCCTAGCAGACGGTGGTGGGACTGAAGTCAGGAAGACTCCTCTTCCTGAGTTCAAATCTAGCCTCAGATACTTAGCAGCTGTGTGACCCTGGGCAAGTCACTTAACCCTGTTTGCCTCAGTTCCTCATCTATAAAATGCGCCAGAGAAGAAAATAACCCCTCTAGTATCTTTGCCAAGAAAACCCCAAATGGGGTCACAAAGAGTCAGACACAACTGAAATGACTGAACGACTGATTTCTTCCCCCATCTTCAAATAGGCCCAAGTCATTCTTCATCCTGAAAGAATCTTCACTAGACTCACCATCGGCTGAGGTTAAGTGACTTGCCCAGGGTCACACAGCTACTAAGTGTCAAGTGTCCGAGGATAGGTTTGAAATCAAGGGTCCCGACTCCAGGCCCATCCCTCGGACCTCTCAAAGGGGGTCCCTGTCCACCGGGTCTCTCCCCCTCTTGTGCCTCCTCCACATTTCAGCCAGAGTGGTTTTCTTAAAGGCACATGGGACCCGGTCACTCCCCTCCTCAAGCACCTCCAGTGGCTCCCTCCCGGTGGCCTCCTCTGGCTCCCCACAGGGCTGCATCTGCTCTTTCCTTGGATGCGGCCAAACCGGCCCCTTCCCTCCCTATGACGGCCGATGCCCGCGCTCGGCGCCTTTGCCCCGGCCGTGCCCCCTGCCTGCCGCTCCCCACCCCCACCCCGCAGGACCCTCTTTACGGCGATTCGGCGCAGGCTCGCGCTGGACCCGCGGGCAGGCAGCCGCCCCGCTTGGGTCCCCGCAAACAGCAGGCGCTTACTCAATGCCCGCTCCCGCCGGACTCCAGCTCTCGCACCAGCCCCACGCTCGCGCCCCGGGCCTCCGCCCCGTCCCGCCTCCCCCCGCTCCCCACGGGGCCCGTCAGCGGCCGCGGGCCCGACCTCGCCCCCTGCTGCCCTCCGCCCGCTCGGCCCCGGGCCGCCTCGCCGCCTCTGCCAGAGCTCACCTCGGCCTCGTCCCACACGGACGCCATCTTCTCTTGCCGAGTCACTGGGCCCCCACTTCCGGCCGCACATTCGACACTCATCGGAGGGATTCCCTGGGGCGGCGGACACGTACGGGAATAAATGCCGAGGGCCGAGCGCCGACCACCGCCGCCTAGGCTGGCCTCCGGCCCCCCGACCGCCTCCTTTGATAAACGGAGGCTCCGGGACGGCGGCTCTGGCGAATCTGCGAAACCGTTTGGGGAAAAGAAGGAGGGAGATAAAAAGAAAGCCAGAGGGAGCCGGGCGCTCGTCACGTGACGCTGCCGTGTCCACGCAACCGCGAAGGGGCGGGCCCTAGTCTGTCATTAGCTCCGGCGGCGGCGTCAGGGTCGGAGTTCCGCCGTGCTGCCGCGAGGTCTGTCGGGATTCGTAGTTCTCAGGGAGAGGCGCTAGGGGGCAGGCCCTCAGAAAGAGGCGGAGCCTGAGAACGACAATGCCTCCTCCGGTCCCCCGAGTGCTTCGTAGGCTTACGCTTTCATCCTCCCGTTGGGGAGGAGGATGTGCCGCCCGAACTCCCTCGAGAAGCACAAAGGGCCACGACCCCGTGCTGCCCCGCCTACGTCGGCCTGCAAATGACACGCGAGTTGGGGCGGACCCCCGGTAACTGGCACCTGCCGCAGGCGGTCACGTAGACCCCCCCCCGGGGACGCAACATCGCGTGCCTCCGGGACAAGGGTCGTCATCCCCATTTCACAGACGAGGAGACTGAGGCGCGGGGAAGAGGAAGCGGGGCCCTCCCAAGCCCGTGGCCTCCCTCGGGAGCCGCCCGGACCAAGAGGTGGTATGGCGCGCCCGCCTGTCAGGGACCCTCTCCGGTATTCTCTCTTGGAGACATTGCAAGGGCAGCCATTCGGGAAACACTGATTAGGCGCCTACTGTGTGAACACCTACTGTGTGCCAGGCACTATGCAAGGCCCTGGGCACACAGGGAGGCGAGACAGCAAAGAGTCAGCAAACATTGATTAAGCACCTCCTGTGTGCCATGTAAACTTGATACAGAGAGAGGTAAAAGACAGTCCCTGCCCACAAAAAACTTACAATTAAACGGGGGACAACACGCAAACAACTCTACAAAGCCAGCCACGTGCAGGATAAATAGGAAATCATCTCGAGATCAAAGGCCCTCCTAATCAATTAATTAATCGATTAATTAATTAAGAGGGTTTGGGAAGGGCTTCCTGTAAAAGATGGCATTGTAGTTGGGATTAAAGGAAGCCATTAGGTGAAGATGAGCAGGGAGAGCATTCCAGGGGTGGGGGACAGAGAAGATGTCCAGAGCCAAGAGATGAAGAATTGCCCTGTTCATGGACCAGCCAGTGGCCAGGGCCACTGGATAGAACCGGGTAGGGAGTAAGGTGTAAGAAGAATGAGAGGGAGGAAGGGTCTAGGCTGTGAAGAGGAGATTCGAATGCCAAACAGCATTTTGTGTTGGAGCCACTGGAGTTTATTAGTGATCAGACCTGCACTTTAGGAAAGTCACTTGGCCATCTAAATGGAGGATGGATGGGAGGCCGGCAGATCCACCAGCAACTATTGCAGCAGTGCAGGCTGGAAGGGATAAGGCCCTGCCCCACAGTGGGGGTGTCAGAAGACAGATGCTGCTGACAGACCTTGGCACCAGCCAGGATGGGGGTAAGAGGGTCAGGTGCACAGCTCTGGTCCCCAGGAGCTATTGCAGACACCGTCACAGCTTGCCTTTTCACAGAGCCTGCAAAGCCCTCCTATCTCACTGAACAGAAGAGTGAGCCCTTTCTTTTTTCTTGAGGCCTCTTCCCTTATCATTCCCTGACATTGACAAGAGTTGGGCAGCACTCCAACAAGGAGAGCACAAACAAGTCCAGGGCTAATTTTTTTTTTTTAGTGAGGCAATTGGGGTTAAGTGACTTGCCCAGGGTCACACAGCTAGTAAAGTGTTAAGTGTCTGAGGCCGGATTTGAACTCAGGTACTCCTGACTCAAGGGTCGGTGCTCTATCCACTGCGCCACCTAGCCGCCCCCAGGGCTAATTTTTTAAAATAGTATTTTATTTTTCCCAATTGCATGTAAAGACAATTTTAAACATTCATCTTTTTTATAAAATTTTGAGTTCCAAATTTTCTCTTGCCTTCTTTCTCCTCCCACTGTAAGAGACTAAGCACTTTGAAATAGGTTATATATGTGCAATCAAAACCTATCTCCAGGGGCAGCTAGGTGGTGCAGTGGATAGAGCACTGGCCCTGGATTCAGAAGGACCTGAGTTCAAAGCCAGCCTCAGACACTTAACACTTACTAGCTGTGTGACCCTGGGCAAGTCACTTAACCCCAATTGCCTCACCCCCAAAAAAACAAACAAAAAAAACCTATCTCCATATTAGTCATGTTGTAAAAGAAACAGGGCAAAAAATTACAGTTTGCAGAAGGAAAGAAACACACCATAGAAAGAAAGAAAGAAATAGTATGCTTTGATCTGCACTCAGATTCCATTGGTTCTTTCTCTGGTTGTGGAGAACATTTTTCATTATGAGTCTTTTGGAATTGTCTTGGATCATTATATTGCTGAGAAGAGCTAAATCTATCATAGTTGATTATCACACAATGTTGCGGTTACTGTGTATAATGTTCACCTGGTTCTGCTCAGTTCATGTATGTCTTTTTAGGGTTTTCCAAAATCATGCTGCTCATCATTTCTTATAGCACAACAGTATTTCACTGCATTCATATACCATAACTTGTTCAGCCATTCACCAACTGATGGGCATTTCCTCAATTTCCAATTCTTTGCTACCACAAAAAGCTGCTAGAAATATTTTTGTGCATGTAGGTCCTTTTTCTTTTTTAACGATCTCTTTGGGATACAGATCTATTGCTGGATCAAAGGGTATGGCAGTTTGTCCTTTGAGCATAGTTTCAGGCCTTATTTTAAATTTATTTTTAAAACTTTTAAATTTTATTTGAGATATACAATTATATTTTATATATATCAAATATTGATATAATCTACACAGACACATGACATATCATGTAAATTTTCTTCATTATTACATTTAGATATACCTAGATATATTCTAATACATGTAACTTGATATTTTAAGTCCTTAAATAACTTTCATAAATAACAAATACAAATCAATTTATATAACTTATGACAAATGTGTTTAAATATAATTACTATATAAATACCTAAATAACTCATAAATGCACAACACATATGTGTCTATATATAAATACATATATACCTCCTGTACCCTTCCCAGCACACCCCTCTCCCACCTTTCCAGATTAAACATTTTTATTTATATTTTTCTATTCCAATCTCTATCCCTCCCTTGCCCCTCTTCCCTCTCCCCTCCCTGAGGCAGTAAATAATCCGTTATGGGTTATACATATATGATTATGTCACTTAATGAAAGAATGTGAAAAATAGTATGCCCCAATCTGTTCCATCAATATACCTTTGGGCTTGACTTAAATCATTGAATTGTTGATAATAGTCAAGTCATTCACAGTTCTTCATCAAACAATAATTCTGTCTCTGTGTATTCTCTTGGTTCTGCTCACTTCCCAATACATCATTTCATACATGTCTTTCCAAGCTTTTTTAAAGCTCTTATTTTTTCAAATAATTTATATAGTATTGGGATTAATAGTTATTTAAAAGGTTGGTAGAAATTCACTTGTGAATCCATCTGGTCCTAAAGATTTTTCAACTCATTCAACTCCTTCAAAAACACAGGTGCTATACCAATTAGCATAGACATGTTAAGTATTGATATGACTTCATTGTCCATAGTACCCCTAAGAGAAATAGTTCCCTCCCCAGCTCCCTCAACTGGATCTAATTTTGCCTCTTTTCTGTCTGAAATAATAATTGCTACCTCTGCTTTCCTTGCTCCAGCCGAAGCATAAGATCCCGCTCCAACTCTCTACATTCACCCCATTTGTATCACTCTGCCCCAAATGTGTTTACATTTATAGTTATGACTGTCTATATCTCTCCATTCTATTTTTTTTGTGTGTGTGTTGAGGCAATTGGGGTTAAATGACTTGCCCAGGGTCACACAGCTAGTAAGTGTCAAGTATCTGAGGCCCGATTTGAACTCAGGTACTCCTAACTCCAGGGCCAGTGCTCTATCCACTGTGCCACCTAGCTGTCCCTCTCCATTCTATTTTTCATCTGCTCATCCTTCCCATTCTGACCTCCCCACCCTGTCCTTTCCCACAACTGCCTTACCCTATGACCACCTTCCCCAACATCTCCTCCCCCATATCAGTCCCCACTCCCCCTCCATTATCACCCTCCCTATCTGAACTTCCCTACAAGGTAAGATGGATTTCTTATATCAAACTGCGTATATTTGTTGTTCTTCTTTGTGCCAACTTTGATGAGTAAGGTTTAATCTTTGCCCATGTCCCCCATCTTCCCCTTCATTATGATATTTATTCATTCATTCATTCATTCATTCATCTATTTATATATAGATTTTTATGAACTCTTTGTGTAGTGCGTTGTGTTCACCCCATTCAGTTTTCTCCCTTCCTACTTCTTCCATACAATTTCTTTTTAGCCCTTTATTTTATTTTCTATGGTATTATATCATCAGTCACTCTGATCACACCCTCTGTCTACATAACTCTTTTTTTTTTTTTTTTGGCGAGGCAATTGGGGTTAAGTGACTTGCTCAGGGTCACACAGCTAGTAAGTGTCAAGTGTTGAGCAAGATTTGAATCAGGTCCTCCTGACTCCAGGCCAGTGCTCTATCCACTGCACCACCTAGCTGCCCCCCCTATATAACTCTTTCTAATCATTCTTATTAGAAACATTTCTTTCTTTCTTTCTTTTTTTTTGGTGAGGCAATTGGGGTTAAATGACTTGCCCAGGGTCACACGGCAAGTAAGTGTCAAGAATCTGAGGCCAGATTTGAACTCAGGTCCTCCTGACTCCAGGGCTGGTGCTCTATCCACTGCACCACCTAACTGCCCCTCTAATCATTCTTATATTAATTTCTTTAGACTTATAAATATTATCATACCTTACATATACTCCTAATTGCATTAAAAATTACTTTTACAATAAAGTTGATTATTACAAATATAATTTTATCATACAGAACTAGAAATAGTGTAATCTTATTAAATTTCTTAGTTTTTCTTGTTTCTTTTTTACCTTTTTATGTTTTTATGTACTCATGTATTTATATTTCACTTGAATCTTGTATTTGGAAGTCAAATTTCCCATTCAACTCTGGCCTTTTAATCGAAAATGCTTCAAATTCCTCTATTTCATTGAATGTCCATTTTTCCCCCATGAAAGATTATATTCAATTTTGCTGGGTATGTAATTCATGGTCATAAACCTAACTCCTTTGCCTTCCAGTATATTATATTCCAATCCCTGTGATTCTTTAATGTGGAAGCTGCCAAATCCTGTGTAATTCTAACTGTAGCTCCACAGTATATGAATTGTTTCTTTTTGGTTGCTTGCAATACCTTTTCTTTGATCTATGAGTTTTGAAATTTGGCTATGATATTCCTGAGAGTTTTCATCTTGAGATCTCTTTCTGGCAGTGATCAGTAGATTATTTAAATATCTATTTTGCCCTCTGGTTCTAATATTTCAGGGCAATTTTCCTTGATAATTTCTTGAAAAATATTGTTCCAGCTTTTTTTTTTTTGGTCATATCTTTCAGGCAGTCCAGTAATTCTTATATTATCATTCCTGGATATAGATCAGTTGTTTTTTCAATGAGAAATTTTACATTTTCTTCCTTTTTTTTTTTTTGCTTTTCTGATTTTTTTTAACTGCATCTTGGTGTCTTATAGAATTGCTAGTTTGCATTTTTTCAATTTGAATTTTTAAAGAATTATTTTCTTAATTTACTTTTTGTAATTATTTTTCCATTTGGCCAAATCTGTTCCATAGGGAATTATTTTCCTCAGTAATTTTTTCTATTTTTCTATTATTATTTTGTATTTCTTTTTCATGGTTCTCCTGCATCACTTCTAATCTTTCCTCAACCTAATTCATTTTTTTTTTTAGTGAGGCAATTGAGGTTAAGTGACTTGCCCAGGGTCACACAGCTAGTAAGTGTTAAGTGTCTGAGACTGGATTTGAACTCAGGTACTCCTGACTCCAGGGCCAGTGTTCTATCCACTGCGCCACCTAGCTGCCCCCTTAAGTCAATTTTCAAAGTCCTTTTAATGCTCTTCCAGGAATTCTTTTGGCCTGAGACCAATTTGTATTCTCTTTGAAGGTTCACCTGTACTCATTTTGTTACTGTCCTCCTCTATATTTGTATCTTGATATTTCCTTTTATTGAAGTAGCTGTCAATAGTCAAACTTTTTTTATTGTTGTTTTTCTTTCTTTTTTTTTTTTTAACTCATTTTGTGTCAGCTGGACCCTAGAGGAGTGATCCCTTTGATCTTTAGGCCCTGTGGTGGCTGGGTTTTGATGTAACCTGTTACTCTGTTAACAGGCCCATGAATAGTAACTTTGTTGCAGATCTGCTAAATCCTTGGGGCTGGTTTTGCTCTCTCTGCTGGGAGGTCACAGGGGTGGGAATCTGTTGCTGACCTGCTTGGGTGGGGCTTCACTACTGTTCAGCAGGCTCAGAGGTCTGTTGTAGGCCTCTGCTATGAGCCCAGAAGCTGTTTCTGTTGCTGCTGCTCCTGGACCTCACTTCCCTCCCACCCAGCAAGACAGACCTTTCCTGCCAGGCTGGTAGATTGTCTCCCTGTTCCTCATGAGTTCAGAGGCAGTTTTATGTTGGTTTAGAGGCAAAATCTGGGAGAGCTGCAGTGGGTTGCTTCCTCACTCTGCCATCTTGGGTCAGAACCCTTAAATTTACAATAAAATTAAAAGATCAGTTGGGTTGTATGGTGGATAGAGTGTTGGACGGGGTGTCAGGAAGACCTGAGTTCAAGTCCAGTTTCAGATATTTACCTAGCTGTGTGACTTTTGACAACTCCTTTAACTTGCCTAACTCAGTTTCCCCATCCCCATCTGAAAAAAGGGGATAGTAATAGAACCTACCTCTCAGGATCAGAGAGGATAGAAAGATAATATTTGTAAAGTATTTTGCAAACCTTAAATTACATTATAATAATCTTCTCCCTTGAACCTCACAGATCATTTAGTGGGGAAGAGGGTAATTATTATTATTTTTTTTTTTGGTATACTTCTTATGTAAATCAGAGGTATAATAGATACAAATCTGGGTTTAGACTCAGGAAGAGCTGGTTTTCTATACCTGCCTCTGACTAAGCCAGTTACTTAACCTTTATGTGCTTCTCAGGTAACTTCCTGGGATTTATCTAGGCCATCTATGTTTGTAGAAGGCATTCCCACACTGGGAGTGCCTGGCAGACAGTAGGTGTTTAATAAATGCTTACTAGTGGCAGCTAGGTGGCACAGTGGATAGAGCACTGGCCCTGGATTCAGGAGGACCTGAGTTCAAATCCAGCCTCAGACACTTGACACTTACTAGCTGTGTGACCCTGGGCAAGTCACTTAACCCCAACTGCCTCAGCAAAAAAAAAAAATGCTTACTGCTTCCCTATACTGAGTTCTTTCTTGTATTATGTGATATTTTATATTATAGTGTCGTACTCCCTAATAGAAGTATGCTACTGTATACTTCTCAAAGACAGGGACAAGGTTTATTCGCTTTGTATTTTTCTAGCAAATTGCTTGGCACATGGGAGGTGCTTAATATTTGTTGAATGAATACGTTGGGATGAGTTCACAAATCAGCCTCATCAATAAAGAACTTTCCTCTTGACCCACTTGCATATGTATCTTGGCCATAGGATGTTAGGTTTACTCAGACCTGGATAGAAATGACTGACTTGAATTTTACTATAAAGGATACATTATATTTACCCAGACCTAGATAGAAATGGTTTATTTTTTATTTTTCTATAAAGAACAGAATACAAACAAGTGGAGGGTGGGCATCAGGGGCTGGCTGGAGTTGTTTGGGTAGAATGAGGGTAGCAGGAAGGGCCTGATACACTGGCCCAAGCCTAGGCAAGACTGGCAAAGAAAAGAAATCCAGATCATTGCTGTATCCTCTTGTGAGAGAAGTTGGATACCCAATCCCAGGTCGAGGATAGTAGCAGAGGGAGTCCCTAAGCCAGGAAAGGGGTAAAATGATAATCTAAGTTATTGCCACCCCCGCAGACAAGAATCTGGCTTCCAGAATGCTAATTTCCCCCACAGACGGGGAATGGGCTGAGTTCATGGCAACTTTGGAAGGGTAAAACTGGGTAGAAGTGGGGTGACATGGGGAAAGAGAACAAATGTTGGGTGAAGGAGGCCAGGAAGGAGCAGTCCGGAATGCTACAGGACAGTGTAAGGGCAGGGATGTGTATGGGAGAGGGTCAATGATTCCTCTGGGCCACTTCTAAAACAAAGCTAAGGTGGAATTCAAGGAGAAAAACCTGATGATGACGTGGCTTTGACAGAGTTAATATGAAGAAGGCTCTAAGGAGACTACCAATGGTGAGGTCCCACTAGACAAGGAAGTTGTTGGCAGGCCTAGGATATCAGGACATCCAGCCAATGAGTGAGACCTCGGGAGTGACAGGGGAGGAAGAGGGAAGAAGGACAGAGCCCATTTGTGCCCTGTATCCGGTTTGGAGCCGTCCTCCCACAGGCCACGTCCAGGCTCAGAGCGGAGCATCAATCCCTCAAGTCACACAAAGCCCGGCTTCATGGAGGAGCGGCGGCAATTGGGGCAGCTCCGGGTCCCGTTGGTCTGTAGGCACCTTTCAGGTGGCAAAGTGGATTTCTCATGGCCCTGCTGCTCACTTGCCCCAGTCATACACTGTCACCCACTTAGTGACCTTCCCCAGGGGCCCACTGTCATCCAACATAAACCTTAACCCTCCCCTAGAGGACAGGTTGTCCGGTCTTCTTGGTACCCTGGGGTCATGTGGGGATCCTTCAACTGGAAGCAACCCTCACTCTGAAATGCTGTGGGGGCTATCTTCCCTGCCCCGGCCCTTTGAAAAATGCTGCCTTGTCAATAACGATCTAGGTGTGTCTACATTCCTGGAAGTCAGGGACCATTTCTGTACACCTTTGTAAGCTGCCACAGCAGGGCCCCACACTGAACAGGACCTAGATCAGTGACCAGGAAGAGCAGTGGGAAAAGGGAAGGCTGAAGAGGTCACGGTGGGAGTTAAGACCCAAGGGTCCCAGGGGTCTATGATTAGTAACCTCCTTGGCAAGAGCCAAGCCCACGCAAAGGTTAGGCATCTGCATTCAGCCACTGGCCACGCCACCTGCCGGCCAGCAAG
The DNA here is from genome assembly GCF_019393635.1 of Dromiciops gliroides. Taxonomy (NCBI): domain Eukaryota; kingdom Metazoa; phylum Chordata; class Mammalia; order Microbiotheria; family Microbiotheriidae; genus Dromiciops; species Dromiciops gliroides. The sequence goes on along the minus strand of NC_057866.1, from coordinate 23,093,217 downwards.
CCCAGCCACAAAAAGAGGCATTCCCTTATGTTGCCTCAACAGAGCGATCCGGACAGACGTCCACCCTGCCTGCTCCCAAGAGCTCATCTCCTGCAGCACCATGTTCCTGCTGCCTTGGACACCGCATGCTCATCCCCATCAGCCCTGCCCTCCTGGTGCAGACCCTCCATCGGGGTCAGTGCAATGACCTCCTCAGCCTCTTACCTGAGGTGGAAGAAGTGGGAGCAAGGCAGGGCCTGCAGCCGGTTGTTCCTCTCCCCAATGGACTCGCCGCACAGCCCACAGTAGAGCTCCGTCTCTTCCACACACTCGTGGAAACGCACGACGTGAGCTCGGAGCTCCCGTTGCTGGCCCCGGCTGCGGTAGATGCCCTCGCTCAGGCAGTGGAGCTTCAGCTGACTTAGCTGGACACGGAATGGACGGAGAGGAAGGGGCAGAAGAGAGGACCCTATTGGCATGGGGGCCACTCGGAGCTTCCCTCAATCTCCAGGCTGACGGACTGTGAATAACTGTTAGTGGTGCCCTCCCCCCCCCCCCCGCCACCCAGTTACCTTTGGGGTTGTCCAGTGCACAAAGGGCAGCCGCTAGGAGACTAAGAGAGGGTCTCACCAGAGCAGGGAGGGATTCAGACAGGTCTGCTGCTTACTGAGTTGTTGGATAATGGCTGAGACCCCCTCCACGCCAGCACTCACCTCATCTTAAAGTACGAGTGCTAATGTTCTAACTGGGCTCTGGTGTTGATTCTGAAGGAGCTGGGAAGGGCTCTAGATCAGAGGGAAGAGGGTACCATCTTACCTTGTTCCCTAGTCCCTCAGCCAGATCCTGGGCTTTTTCGATGACATCTAAAGCCTGAGCAGAGGTTCAAGGAAAGAGATGGGGACAGCCAACTCAGGCCGAAGGTCAAAGAACTTCAAAGTGGGAAGAGATTTCTGGGGCCAACTCGTACCTGTTCAAGGATCCCTCCTCAAACCCACCCCACAGGCTGTCATCGGCTCCTCCGCTAGGAGGCGCTAGGTGACGGGGAGTCCGGTACCTCCCAACAGAGCCAGTACCTGAGAAGGTGACTCGTTTGCACGGGAGAACTTTGACTCTCCAAGGTTGACTAGGTGCTGCGTCCTATGCAGCTCCCTACCTTAGGCCTCACCGCCACATCGCCCATATTTTGTTCTTTCCTTTCACATTACCAAAACTACTTTTCTTTGCTCCAGAAAACAAGTGAAATAAGACTTGAGCAGCTTCTCCCTGCTCCGGAGGCGGTCTTCATTCCCGTAGCTTTTTCTTAGTCATGTCTGTGGCCTTTCTGTACCATCTTCCTTAACCACAAGAATCTTTAAAGACTGTTTGGGGCCCTCATCTCCTCTTTCTCTACCTGTTCCTTCCCTTAGTGATCTTATCGATCCTTCAGAGTTCCAATATTTTCTAATTATGGATGATTCTCCAAGGTGTATCTGTCTCCCGACCTCTCCCTATTTCTCCTGTTTACCTATGGATAGCCCCCATCTCCCCAAGCTCCCACTCCATATCTGCCTGCAAGGTATCTCTACAATTCCACTCCCATATCAAAGCCAGCTTGTACAAAACTGAATGCGTCCCATTCCTTTTTGTCCCCTCCATAGCACTGCATGGCAGAAAAGGGCCCTGCTTTGGCAGATAGAGGATGTGAGTTTGGACAAGTGACCCCCATCTCCCTGAGCTTCAGTGCCCTCCTCTGTCAAACAGGAGCAGGGATGGGGGAGGGCTGGGATGACTCGGGAAGATCAATTCCAGCCAGAAATGCTATTGAAACCTGCCCCTTCTCCTGGCTTCCCTACTTCTGTCCACGGCATTACCCTTCTCCTAAGCACCAGGCTTGAAGTCACCTTTGACTTTTCTTCCCATCAGCCTCCATATTCAATCATCCCTACCTTCCGAACATCACTCCTATCTCTTACACAGACTATTGTGATAACCACCTCCACTCATTTCTATGTTGCTTTTTCTATTTTTTTTTTTAAGGCCGGGCAGCTAGGTGGCGCAGTAGATTGGAGTCAGGAGTACCTGAGTTCAAATCTGGCCTCAGACACTTAACACTTACTAGCTGTGTGACCCTGGGCAAGTCACTTGACCCTCATTGCCCCAGGAAAAAAAAAAAAAAAGAAAGCCCTATTGCCAATGGCAGCTAGTACTTAAGGACCTGAACCATCAGGATCCCACCTTGCCAGCTTCATTTAAGGTTTCTTCCCTTCATGCACTGCCTTGGATGGACTGCTGGCTGTTCTCTGAGGCAGACAGGGCACTATGGCCCACTTCATCACCCACACTCTGCTCGTGTCTGCTTTTCAGAATCTGCATTCAAGGGTCCTAACAAGCCTTTCCTGATTTTCCTCCTCAAAATTTCCTGTGCACTTTTGACATCATCTTTCCCCCATCATGCGCTACCTTGGATTTCACTTCTCTTGTATGCCCTCAGCACCACATAAACTCCTTGTGGGCAGAGATGGGGAGCTTTTATTTTGCCTTTTTCATTCTTCGGGACTAGCAAAATGTGGAGGCCCCTATGGACCTCCTGAGCCAGTGGCATCCTTCCTGTCTGTCTGGGTACACCGAGGCTACGCTGCAGGAGAGTCAATCCCAGTCAGGCACTATTAGGAGGAGAGGAATCTGGGGAGAGGGTATGGAAACGGGGGACACCCCTCACCTTGTCTGGCTCCTTCTTGGTCACCCAGCATTTGGCAACTCCCAGCAGGACATGTACCTGCCCCAGTCGGTTCCCAATCTCCGTCATGATGCTCATGGCAGAGTCATACCTAGGGAAGGCCGTCTGTGGGATGGGGGGGTAGGAGGGAGCAGGGAGATAGTTGGGGTCAGGTCCATTCCTCTCCCCCTCGACCCGGTAAGCAAATCCCCGAACCCTTTTCCTTCTTATGGATTCTAGCCAACTCCCCTCCCCGCTAAGGACCCTTCCAGCCTCAGCGATCTCACCTCCAAGTCTTTGCGGCTTCGGTGGATGTCAGCAAAGCAGAGGAGACAGAGGGCCTGGAGAGGCCGGTCCCCGTGCTGGAGGGCAATCTTCATGGACTCCTGAGAGGCAGAGTCGTTCAGGCCCGATGCCCTCCCCTCCTCCCCAGCTCAAGGAAGGACAACCGGCAGCAAGAGGGAAGGCCACACATCTAGCAGCCTCTGACCCCATAATACCCCACGTCTCTTCCATCCTGACCTCTCCCAGGGCTCCCCACACCCATACTTTAGAATTGGGCCAGGGTCTTCCTTTCTAGCTGATTTAGGTACTTGCTCATTGAGGACCACGAGGTAATCTCAGGGCTAGGACAATGAGGCCTACTTTCTACTTGGGGCTGGCAGGAGACTTTTATCAATGGTCACCAAGAAAGCCTTAGGACAAGCACCTCGTGAATTTCCGAGGATCGGAGGTCCGGGAGTAATGTTGAACCCTCGGGCGAGCCTCCCCTCCCTGGTCCCCAGCCTCACCTCGCAGCATTCCATGGAGTCCCCCAGGTGTCCAGTTTCCGATAGGCCACCGCCATGTGGTACTGACTCATGGCGCGGTACTTGAGGCTCCAACCCTTGCCGTAGTCATTCACCAGCTCAGCAGCTTTGCAGGGGAAGAACAGAGCTTTCTCGTAGTCCTGGAGCCGGAGGGGGCAGGCACAAGGAATAAACGGGGGGGCCTGGCTTGGCTAAAGTTTCAGGGCTAGGGTAGGAGGACAGCCCTTCTGGAGGCTCATCAGGGGCCACCTAGGCCTGACTTTTCAACCTAGGTCAGGGCAATGTTCAGGCAAGTGTAGGGTCCAGGATTGGGTCCATTCTGCATGACCCTCCCTACCACAGCTTTCAGAGGGAAGATCAGAGGAAAATGAATGCAAGGAGGGAGGGATGTCTCAAGAGGGTAGTAACGCGCACCTTAAGGAATGGCTTTGTTGCCAAGGAAGCCAAGCTCCGTGATGCTGGGCCTCAGGTCTCTGTTAAGGACCAGCTGGCAAAGGGGGTAGCTCAGTTTACCCCTTGCTAGGTAAGCAATGTTTTCCCTGATACAGCCCCAGTCTCTGAATTAGAAGCCCATTTTCCTAAGATGGCTTTGACCCCTTTCATCCTACATCTAAAGGCGGTTCCCTTCCCGCCTACCTCGGGGGCTCCCCTGCCTTGACCCCAAGAATGCCCCAGGACGGGCCTGTCCCTATCTTGACGGGGCCAGGACACCACAGAACCTTGACCGTGGAATAGAAGTGCCCAGGCTGCAGCAGACCCGACATTCGAGCATCTTATCGTCATTGTTGTGTGCATAGCGAAGGGCCTTCTCGAAGCTCTCCAGGGCCTTCTGGAAAGAGGCTGAGGCCCAGGAAGGCATTGCCCATGCTCAGGCTGACCTGCCCGTTGAGCTGCTGGCCCACCCGGTGGCCTGCATGTTGAGGCAGTCCTTACAGTATGAGATGGTCTTCTGGAATTCACACAACTTCTCGTTGCTGCGGGCTAGGTTCAGGTAACTCTCCATGAGGTAATCAGCATCTTCCAGTTCACGGGCCGTGTCGATCTGTGCCACAGCAAACTGCACCCAGACCCTGCCCCTCAGCGGGGACCCTGGAGGCTCCATCCTGAGTAGCTCAGGCCCCAGTGCCAATGAGAGGTTGGATGGTTGCCCAGTGAAAGCAGGGACCCACCGGGGCAGGGGCAAAGCAAGTCTGGGAAGAGTGGAGATTGGCTGGGTAAAGTGGGTAGGGATCCGGTGTGATGCTGAGGAAATGGAAGATTGAGACAGTTACACCCCAATTCCAACTCAGACCTTGTCTGAGGAGGGAGACAGAAAAGGAAAACCTCTCTTACTATAGGCTCCCTGAAACGTCATTATCTTCCTTGATTTGAGCAGGGAGGTGCCACTCTTCCAGTAAGCCAGCCCCTTTGAGGCCTGTTGACCAAGCCGACCCTACCCAATCGAGCCCTGAGGAACATGGTCCAAGGGCCCAAAGGTTGGTGTTTGCTCTGGACACTGTGCGTACGGTGTAGCATAGTGGTGGGGCTGGGGGTGCCCACCCTGCCTGGCCCAGAGGAGCCCCTGCTTACCTTCAGCATATCCTTGTAACGGCCCATTTCTGAGTGCGCAGTAACCAAGCAGCCCAGCACCCGGAACCCTGCCACAAGATCTGCGCTCTTCTCCAACATTCCTCATCCATACGTGCAGGGCCTTCTCTGTCTGTTTGGACTGGTAGAGCTGAAGCCCCTTCCGATCTGTTGTTTGGACTGGTCCTGCCCCATCTTCCAGCTCCGCCCCCAGCCCAATCCCACTCCTCAGCGATCCACAAGATCTCAGTCCCTCAGTGAAGAGTGGAACCAGCTAGGCTGAAGTTTTAGCGCCATAGAAAGTCCTTAGGAAACACATCTCCCAGGAGATGGGAGAGTCAGCTTGCCCCCGGCTGAAGGAAACAAAGAACCGAGACGGCAACAGAGGGATCCTGGGTGGGGAGAGAGACACCAAGGAGCAGCTCTTCCAGCCCCCACCCAACCCCACAGCTGTTCCTGCCAGTCAGGGCCACATGGCCAGTCAAGAATGTCAGCTCCCAAGGTCATACACACCCTCCTCTCCTGCGAGTGAAGCAGCTTCCACAGAGGCCTTGGTAAATGCCTCCACACTGACACCCAGCTGAGACCCTGCTGATCAGAGAGGCCTTTCTCCAATAAACATGACCCCTTCTTTACAGGGCTCCTTCCCTCCATTTTCCCTCATCCTCGGTTCAGAGGCAGATGGAAAACAAAGGGCAGAGGGGGCGGTGTCTAGAAGGGTGTAAGACTGGGGAAGAAGGCATGGCCAGGAAGCTTCACTGAGTTACAAGGATGGGGAGAGGGATCAAAGACAGATAGGCTGAGTCAAGGAAGTCAAACTTAGCTAGGTGACGTGGGAGATCTCAGCTGTGCCAGCAGCCAAAGGGGCACAGTGGAAAGTGCTGGACTTGGAAATCACAAAGAGTGGGACTGAATAATGCTTTTGCCCCTCACTGGCTGGGCAACTCTGGCGGCCACTTCACCCGCCAGGGGGTCAGTTTCCTCATCTGTCAAATAAGGGGGAATTGACTAGATGGTTGCTGTGCCTCCTTCTGTTTCCAACTCCAGGTCCTAAAATAGGTTAGAATAAAAGGTTTTCTAAAGCTCAGCTGAGAAGGAAGAGGAGCTATATATACAAAAATACTTATAGAAGCTTTCTGCTGTAGAAAAGAATTGAGAACAATGCGAGGTGTCCATCCGCTGGGGAACAGTTGAATAAATTTCCCCACCGCTGCTTGCTGGATGAGGCTGTCTGGAGGATTCACGTTTGTGGCAAAAGGCCCTAGAGACATCTAAAGCTACAAAAGCAGTTCCGAGATCAGTGGCACAGATCATGGGATCATAGTGTTAGAGCTGGCGGGAGTTGGGGAGGCCTGCAGAAGCCATTGAGGACTGAGCCCCCTCATTTTTACAGACCAAGAAATGAGAGGGTGGAAGGGGGAAGAGAGAAGAGGGGAAAAGGGAAGAGGGGGGCAGAGGGAAGGAAAGAGGGAGAGAGGGAAGACGTGAGGAGAGAGGGATGGAAGGAGACAGAAGGGGAAGAGAGGGCTTCATCTGTGAACATGATGATGCTCTGCCATTTCAAGGATGTGCACACAGGGTGGCTGGTTGACCAATCGGGTGGCAGGCAGTGGGGGTTACCATACTCAGGCAGACTGCAGGGATCCCACCTAGAGCCTCACCCTGAGGGTTGTTTTTAGGGGCAGCAGCAGCTACTCCCATTAGCAAAGTACTGACTTATGACTGACCAGAGGCCAGATGGGGGACAGGATAGGGAGCTCTGGGTGGGCACTAAATCAATATCCTTGAATGAGGTGAGAAACCAGGGAGAGATGAAGGAAAATGGATTCACTCATCAGGTTCCAGCGACCTAGAATGAGGGCTTTCCATATTAAATGTGAAGGTTGGGTAATAGAGACCTACTTTTACACAAAGGTTAGAAAATTGGTGAAATTCTTTAACCCGGGACTACCATGATAAAGGCTAGTAATGAGCAGTTCCAAGAAAGCCTTAAATGAGCAGATCCTTGCCCTAGTATTGCCAGCACCGAGCAGTCCCTGCCATGTGGGTATTCAACAAACACTTGTTGAATGAACAAGAAACATACACGTGTGTGCACAAATAATTAGAAGTTTATTACTCTGCCATCTCATAAACCACTGGCTGTGAGTTAGGAGACCCAAGTGCAAATCCAGCCTAATTTTACTAGCCGTATGATCTAGGGCCAAGTGCCTTAACCTGTTTGTCTCACTTTCCCCATCTGTGAAACAGAGTAAGAATAGAACCTACCTCCCAGAGTTGTTGTGAGGACCAAATAAGAGAACATTATAAAATGCTCAGCACGGTGTCTAGCACATAGTAACATGATATAAATGCCTGCTACTATTAACTATATGGACTAGAATGAATCCCTTTGTGATGCTCCTAAATTACTTTTTAAATTCTGTTGGAAGCTGTCCATCACAAGGTTTTTATATATATATAGAGAGAGAGGGGGGGGGGAGGGAGAGAGAGAGAGAGAGAGAGAGATATTAGGCAGGGCAATGAGGGTTAAGTGACTTGCTCAAGGTCACACAGCTAGTAAGTGTCAAGTGTCAGAGGCCAGATTTGAACTCAGGTATTCCTGACCCCAGGGCCGGTTCTTTATCCACTGCACCACCTAGCTGCCCCACAAGGTTATATTTTTAAACAAGAATGTCAGATATTAGTCTGGCCCCTTCATTTCATAGATGGAAAAACTGAGGTTACAAAGGGGTCGGATTGTCCAGGGTTAGACAGGCATGAAATAATAGCATCTGCACTCAAGTCAAGGCCCCTCTAGTTCCTTGTCCACTGTGCCAACTAGAGAACCCTTTTAAACTGAAAAGGAAGCAAAACATAGCTGAAGAGGATGCGCTATCTGAGCATGATAATGTGGCTTCTGGGCCCAGAAATGAGGAAGACTGGAGTTCAAAGCTGGCCTCGGACACTTAACTACTATAGCTGTATGACCCTGGGCAAGTCATTTCTCCATCTTTGCCTCAGTTTCCTCATTTGTAAAATGAGAAGGAAATAGCAACATCTCCAGCATCTTTGCCAAGAAAATCCCAAATAGGGTCACAAAAGACTTGGACACGCCTGAAATAATTGAACAAGTGTCTTCAAACCCAACAGGAAAATCTGACACTCGTGACACAAGAACTCACCTTCAATCTTGCCAGGCCCATAGGTATCCAAATAACATGCTGAACAAAATGGTATGGTAAGATTAGTACCACACTTTTACATGACAGGAAAAAAAAAAAGGGGGAGGGAAGGGTGGGGGCAGAGAGGGGTAAGAGTTTTTGCAAAAATTCTCTTTGACAGCTGATGTAATCTGAGCAGCTTTATTTCCACATCTAACTGATCTCTCATGGAGTAGTTGGGGACTCTCACTAGGGGCTATTCTGAGCCTGTCTAGCTCTCCTTAGGTAGTTAGCATCTGTAAGTCAGCACTTTACCACAAGAAAAAAGCCATTAGGAAGAAAATGGCTGAGAACCTTCTGGGGAATGAAATGAGTTCCCCAGTTTAAAGCTGGGCAGACAGCAGAGCTTCCTCCAAAAGAACAAGCTGTGGAAATTCAGAGAAGCAGGGAAATTATCTGGGAGGTTTCTTTCCTTTTTTGCGGGGCAATGAGGGTTAAGTGACTTGCCCAGGGTCACACAGCTAGTAAGTGTCAAGTGTCTGAGACCAGATTTGAACTCAACTCCTCCTCAATCCAGGGCCAGTGCTTTATCCACTGCACCACCTAGCTGCCCCCTGGGAGGTTTCTAAAGAGTCAGAATGCCCAGAACAAGGCCAAGAAATGCAGCCAGGTGGCCTCAAAGGCAAGAAGCCTGAAGAGGCTGCATTCAGGATGCAGAGTAAGGTGAGGACAGGGCAACCAGTGTGAATACAGTAGGCCTAACAAATAGCTAGAGAGGCAGAGAAACTGAGAGGGTGGGAGGGAGACCACTTCTAGGGCCTTCTCACCCTGTACAACCCTCTGGTCCCTATCTTTGAAAGGTCAGTGCCTCCCAGAACCTCCATTCTAAGGGATGTGTGTTGGCCACCCATCGTCACTGCCCTTTGTTGCTCTCCTGGCCCAACTTCTTTTTCTACCATGTGTGAGCACTTTTCTCACCTCCCCCCCACCTCCCTTTTCCAGTTCCTAGGGCTGCCATCTGGCTTCTCGATTGCAGTAATGCCCCAATGTCCTCCTTTACTAACATTTTCAGCAAGATTTTTTTGCTGTGCCCAAAATTTCTCAAAGATCTCTAAATGACTAAAAAGTTAACCTATGCATTATGTGTCAGACGCCTGTTTTAGGTGGGGTGTCAGGGCACTGGCCCCTTACAGTTGAGATAGGGATGGCCTATCTTTGGTCCTCACAAGTTCTGTGAGGGTGGGCAGTAGTAAACACCTTAACCTGTTTCCTCAACAGTAAAGCATAAAAAAATATGGGCAGTGCCTACTTGAGAGGGTTGTCAGGCTCAACTGGAACATAAGTAGACTGTTTGGCAAATGTAAAAGCACTGACACATGGCTCTAAATCTAGGGTGCTCGGTACCACATTTTAGGACCTTATAAAGATAACTGGATTTACAATTCTGGGTAGAGAGAATTTAAGCAGTTTTGTCTATGTGTGTTCAAAAAGAGGAAATCTCAAGTCTATGGACTGTCAGCAGTTGACCAAACAGCACAGGACAAATCCAACAGCCTCATTTCTGGGAGAATTTCAGAATGAATGAAAGAAATGGCCATGCTCAAGAGGAAAATGTGTAAGGACCCCTGTGTCCCCCAAGAGTAGGCGTGCCACTGTGTTAGGGTTTGTGAGAAAATAATAGGGTTTTTGGGAATGCCCAAAGGCCACCCCCATCCCACCCTCATTGATTGGATTAAAATTGATTGGATTGACTGACTTAACTCAGTTAATTCAATTAAAACCATACCTGCCTGGCCCTGAAGAGGGTGTGAACTCTGACCTCAACAAGGGCCACTCTCAAGTCAGTGAACCAATGGATTTGGTTGATGCTAGCCAATCCGCTTGAAGCAGTGTGTAAAGACTGCCTCTCCTCGGGACCCAGAAAAGGCTTCCCCACATGGTTACTCTCAGACTCTCTCTGAGGCACTCTTGGGGGCAAAGGCTTGGAGGAAGAAGCAGGGCAGGCTGAGCTCTATTCTCTCCTCTAGGCTATACTTCAGAGCCATGTGTGTTCTCTTTACTGATATTTAATATACTTTAATAAATGCTTAATGCCCCCAAACTGGTGCTAAGCTTCTAATTTATAAGTAACAACTATATTAGGAACCCCAGTGAATTTTCCCCAAACTTGGGACAGAAATAAGGCGATGCAGGTTAGAAAATGGGCTTCCTTAGGATCCCTCAGGAATGCACCTGCGTGTCTGAGTGGTCACTTCCTGGTGCCATTTTCCTCCTCCTCCCCACCTCCCACCTTCTTTTGAGTTTGGGCCTTTTGTCTTACCTGGGCAGAAAGGACAGAGACCAGTGAAGGGCCCAAACCCACTGCTGATCAGGCCAGTGGCTTGGCACTCTTCCTGTTTCCAAGCTGATTTTCCCTCCTTCCCTGGGCGCCCACCATTCTGGTGCCAGACTTTGGCCAGTCACCCTCATTTCAACCCCACCTGGGCCTCCCCAGTTACAGGGATCAGGGGCACAGCTCACCCCTCAAGATACTTTCTCACACCCCTTTCATGTGACCCACAGCGACCCCGTGAGGTAGGTGGAGAGGAGAGTTGAAGCCCAGGGAGGGTAAGGGACTTGGGGAGAGAGCTGGTGAAGCTGAGCTAGACTCCCGGACGCCTGCCTTTCCTACTCTGTGTGCAGCGGTACTCTGATGAAGAAGAGACGGCATGGGTGTGTTCTGGAGCCTGGCCAGGCTGTCCCCCACACATGTCCCACTGATCTCAGTCAGGGTCTTGACCTACACATCAGGGAATCGAGTCTGAACCACGCTGCAGAAATGCCCCATATGGCACAGCTGCCAAACCCATGCCCTCTACTGATCATTTCAGCCAGGTCTTGCCATGGTCCTCTCTTCATCTTCCACCATACTGGTTTACCTGGGTACATATGAGACCCCACCCCATAGGAGAACACTGGCTCTTCCAAGGGAAGGGCTCTTTCCTTTCTGGCTTTGTACCAGGCCACAAAAAGTGGCACTGGTTGGAAGGCCCCCAAACCCAGTGTGGCCCCTGTGGTCAGGGGCAGGGCCCACACCTTGAGGCTACAGGCAGGATGGCAGGATTTCACCTTCATGATGGAGACAGGCCCAATCCTTCTGACTGACATCTGTGTCTGTCTTAGCCGCCTCGGGGGCTGCTCCACAGACCCCCTGGTAATGTCACATATTGGGGGAGGGGTAGCAGTAGGAGATTTTAGGAACTTCACTGGGGGGGGGAGGTGGAGGAGGAGAAGAGACATGGGGCACACTGGTCTTGGGGAGGGAACAGCTGAGGAGGCTGTGTGGGGCAGATCTCTGTTCTGAGAGGAGCCTCAAGGGTATGGGATGTGAAGAGAACCATAGTGTGTGTGTGGGGGGGGGGGGGGGGCGGGGCAGGGCGGCTATTTATGTCTCGTTTCCCCCAGGAACAGAGGCCTCCCTTCTTGTTGCGTTCCTGTGCAGGGACAGGGCTGAATGGGGTGGGGGGGGTGGGGGTGTGGCGGGGCCCCGACAGGATTAGAAAACAGAGATGACACAAATTCTTCTCAAACAGTTTAATAGCAAATAAACAAAGGAAGGTACCACACTTGGCAGATACAAAATGACTTTTTGTCCGTGTGTCTGTGCAATTAAAACAGGTTTAGGTTCCCCATTGGGACAAAAGGAAAAACACACAAAGGAAGGAAATTTCCTTTTAACACATACTCGCTTGTTCCAAACTTGTAACCATCTTTTCATCTTTAAACCCACTACACAAACTCTGCGACCAGGGCTCTTCTTGCTGCTTCTGTTGGTTTTTTTTTTGTTTTTGTTTTTGTCTTTTTGTTTTTTTTTTTTTAACGATTAAAGTAAAATCCATAATTTTCTACAGAGTACAACACAATTTCACACAAAAGAGACGGTTTCTTTTGCAAATCAAAACAGGGAAAAGAAAGGAAAAGCTTGAACAAGGTCAAGGGGAAAGCATCTCTACAACTGAATCACGACTTCGAGTTGATTGAACCCCATTGCTGCTGCAGAACAGACTGTACGTTTGGTCATAGTGGCAATTTTTTTCTCTTCACATTGTGAAATCACTTTACATTGTTTTCTAGTAGAAAAGGCAAAAAACTGTACAAAACCCCTAGTGTTTAAATACAACGTTTGTACCAATAAAAAACTCACACAGGTTTGTCTCCAAAATGGAAAGTTTCTTTTTTTTTTTTCTTTTTAAATTATTCACAAAAAGCAGCTGGAAATCAGAAAGGCAGCTGCCGTTCCCAGGGTCTCAAATCCATTAAAACCACCACAGAACAACTCAAACAATCAAAGAGAGGAAAGGAAAGGAAAGAACATCCAACGTTTGGCATTTGGGTCTCATCCACAGGTTTCCCCAGAGCTCCTTTTGGAATCAAAAGCAAAACAGAGATTCTCAGGAGAGAGGCAGGAGGGGGAAAGGGGAAAAGGGGGTGTCTCACTCGGGCCTTCTGCCCACCAAGGCGCTCTGTGCACTCAGACTGTGCTGCTCACGGCCAGAGGATCAGGGGCTTCTGGCCCTGCATGCAAAACCCCCTTCTGTGAAATCACAGTCACCCACTTGCCCACATCTACCCTCCACGCTCACTGCAGGGTAGCACTGGCCAAGATGCCTACCCCCAGGACTGAAAGCACTGCTGGGACTTCCTCCCCCAAGCAGCACCTAATGCCTTCTAGGCCTTTCCGCATCTCTCACGCTAGTCCTGGAGAATCAGGACACTTCCTCTCCCACAGCCCCCAGAAGGGTCTGGTGTGTCTGGGTGGCATCCTTAAGCTTATTCCTTTATACCATATCCATTGGACCAACTGGCTACTCCTCAATCCTCCTCTTTACCTTTTCACTTCCTAGTGACCAGACCTCACTTCTAAGCAATTCCACTTTTTCTTGAAGTGGGTTGTCAACGAATCCCAGGAGGCTGGGGAAAAGCGGCCCCCATGAAGGGCAGGCAGAACAGCTGCTGGCTCTTCCTCTGGGGAGAGGAGACATGGAGCGCGGGAAGAGCCAGAGCAGCGTCCGAGGTCTGTAAACAGCAGGGAGACTGGTGTTGTGCTTGTCACCTAGGAAAAGAGCCAGTTCTCGCATTGCCAGCAGGCCTACGGACTCTTTCCAACAGAGGGTCAAGAAATCTAACCTTTCTTAGAGGCTAAATGGGGCTCCTTGTCTCTCAAAGGCCTCAGGAAGTCAATTAAAGCCACAAGACTTCCTAAGAAGGTCTTTCTGCAAGGGCATTTTACAAAGTAACATTGCTCTGAGTGTCCCACCCACAGCCACCTCTGGGTCCCCATCACTGCTCCCCTTTCTGTATCCTTAAGTCTCTACTATACTCAGATTTCTACCTGACCAGTGTGCAACAGCCTCCCAGAAGCTCCCTCCCAGGCCTGGAGGCCAAATCAGGAGACAGTCCAAGCGCACAGGCAAGCAAACTTATGGCAACCGAGGAGAAATTTGCCACATCAAAATAAAAACAATTCAGGAAAAAAAAATCAACCCCACAACAATTTGTAAACAGCTTCTTTGAAACCCCTTTAAATCAGTCAGTTTTGCACAAACTATAGAAAACAGAGAGGTGAAGGTGATATATACGAAGGTGTGAAGAAAACAGCAGGAAACATGCAAAACGTGGGTTTTCTGGGCATTATCTGAGTTGGAAAGGAAAACCAAAGCATCACATTTTGCTGAGGAGATTGTAGAAACAAGCATGGGAGTTAATGAAACAGGACAACATCAATGTGGATCCAAAGGTTCACCGAAGATGGAGGTGGAGAACCACAGGGGAGGGCAAAGCAAAGTGCAGGAAGGCCCGAAGGCCGCCTGCTGCCATCAACACAGAAGATGGAGTTCAAGTGTTTTCTGCAGTTAAGAACTCAAGAAAAAAAAAAAAAAGACACATGCTGTCTCCTCAAGCCCCAGAAGCTAGATCAGCAAAGTGTGCTCAGGAGCCTCAAAGGATTAGTGACGTCTTTTATTTCACTGTTTGCTTCAAAGTTTTGCTTTAAAACTAAGCACACAGAAAAACAGAGCCTAGAAACGGACTGGCTGTGTGTCCACAGAAATACAAACACCACAGGCATGTGCTAGCAGGGCTGCTCTGAAGACAATTACAAAGAATTGGAATCACAAAATCAAGTGGTTATCTTAGGAAGTTCTAGAAAAATAGATTTTTTTTTTATATTCAAATGCAAGTTTAAATATTTCCCCTTCAGCAGTCGTTCTAGCAAAACCAATTTGGCAGCACAAAAAAATTTAAAGAAAAACAAAGAAAGAAACAAACATAATAAAAAATACACATCAGCATCAAAGGTCAACACAAGGTCAAAGGTGAGAGTTCAAGCATCAGAGAAGCTGAAGAGACAAGGATTTGGACGATGTACTTGACGCCACATCGACATGCTTTAGGCACAACGATGAACAAACGGCAGGAATCTAGAAAAAAACAAACCAGAAAGAGGGAGACCCACTGAGTTACACAGAGCAATACATCCAAAGGAAGAGAGAGAGAACAGGGACACACTGCTGTGTGGACAGCCCTGAAACAAGGAGGCCTTCTGGGGAGGGCAGGTGACAGGAACTTATTCGCACATGCTAACGATGGACACAGGGGAAAGTTGAAGTACATTGGAGGGACACCAAGAAGACATTCAGGACTGCCAGGGGCAAGCAACAGAAACCGAGGCCTGGATTTCCTTGGACCACTTTCTTAGCCAGACAGATCACCCAACCCCCCACTTCCATCCGGCCAAGGACAATGGTCATCGCGCCCCAGCAAGGGCCCCTGACAGCTGGACGCTTTGGGACTGCTCATGAGCCCTCTTCTGAAGACTGCTTCACACTGGAAATCAAGCTCTGGGCTTCCCTTTGGGCCTGGCCCAGTCTCAGGGAGGTTGGAGGCCTGGCTGCTTCCAAGACAAACTGACTTCATGATGGAACTGAGAAACAGAGTACAGCAGACGACACAATGGCAGTGAAGACCCCACAGCGGGTGAAAGGACCACTTAAGACTTGACTGCAAGTTCGCGCTTGGCCCTTCCGATGACACGGAGCAGCTTCTCCCGAAAAACCCGTTTCTGGCCTGAGGAGAGAGCTGAGCTCCAGGCTGCTTAGCAGCAGTGTCGCTGCCGCCTGACTGGGGGAAAGCTTGGACAGCTGCAGGCCTCGGCCTCTGGCTGCCTCACACCCTAGCCTCCCCTCAGGGAAGGAATGGAACCCCTCGACATAGGTTTGCAACTGGACACAGCTCCCAGCACTGAAAGGGGGCTGTATCCGCCTTCAGGGTGTTCTGGGTCACAAAAGACTGGCCCCACTAGGCTGGGTGCTGGTGAAACACAGCGGGGAGAAGAAGGCTTTGGGTAACTGCAGGGTGGTGGCAAAGGAGGGAAGTAGAGAGGGAGGCTCTGTGGAGCACAGGTCTCTCCTCAGCCAAGTCACAGCATCCGTCCTCTCCCTCTCTGGCGGGCTAGTCAGGCTGCAAATGGGCCACTGAAAGTCAGTAGTTTCAATAACACACAGCATCCTGTGTGTGTAAAACAATCACATTCTGGATTCTACAAAATCCTGGCCTTTTCCAGAGATATAATTTAGTTAATAAATATTCTCCACCCCGGAGCTGTATAAAACTTCTATAAAAATAGAAATGACATTCTCGGTTCCAGCAGGTAGGGATTCACAACAGTG
The DNA here is from genome assembly GCF_019393635.1 of Dromiciops gliroides. Classification (NCBI taxonomy): domain Eukaryota; kingdom Metazoa; phylum Chordata; class Mammalia; order Microbiotheria; family Microbiotheriidae; genus Dromiciops; species Dromiciops gliroides. Next base: position 23,077,319 of record NC_057866.1, on the reverse strand, counting down.
CCTCCCAACCTCGCATTTTTTTCTCTTTTTATTTTTTTTTTTCTTTATTAAAAAAAAAATCCCACCATGAACCTGGAAGCCTTTGGAACAGTTTTCTCCTCTGAAAACCAGGACACATTTCTCCCAGTGCACAGAATTCAAGTTTACATGGTTCAGCCTAAGAGGTGTACATTACGTGTTTCCCTAGAGGACACAGACCCACATCATCACTTGGAGAAGGTAGCAGGTATTCGCCCATTAACGGAACAGATCCACCCACTATGTGGAAAACAGCAAGACTGACTTCTCACCAGTCATCCCTACAGCCAGCATGGAACAGAGAAGGCCCCCACCTGACTTCCTGCTGACAGTGAATGCTGTGCTTCAGGGCTAGTACTTCTGAAGGTGAAGAATCCAGGGTCCCAGTCCCAAGAGCCGGCCAACATTCACCCCAAATGGTAACACAAGTGCCCCTCGGCCAGGCATGCATTCTCAAGAGCGTTTTCTTTCTCAGGCTCAGCGAACCACCCCGTCCCATGGAGAAGAGGCAGAGCCCAAGGCTGCTCATGGTTACAGGCCCAGGGAGGGGTAACTTGAATGGGGTCAGCACAAAGGACATGAAATGGACAAGATAAAAATTGAGGTAAATGAAATGAATACTACGTAGAGTGTGTAAACGTTCTGCCACCAATGAAGGTGGGGTGTTGGTAGTTTAAGCAAGGACCCACGACGGGTGGGTGGGTCTGGCGGTCACCAACATCCATGGAAATATTATGGAAAATCTGACCCTGTGTGAAAGCAGACTTCTCATTCTTCTTAAATACTAAGGACTGGCCCTGGTCAGAAGCAGGATCCTAGACCGCAGGGAGCGGCTGTCTGCTCTGCTGCACTAGTAAGGGAACACCAAACGATTAGGGCCAGGTTAGAGAATCTGCTCCTGGCTGCCCTTTCAGCTAGAAGCTGGCCTCAGAGAACACTTAGGACAAGACAGAAGGAGAGTCTCTTTTTTAGAAAATTGAGTGGACAGAATGATGAAAATATCAGGTGCTTGGCCCACTTTAATAACTAGCCCCTTCCCTATGGAAACTTGTGTAAAATTGGCTACGGACACTTTTTAATGTGTTAAAAAGGGGAGACCACAGAATGGCTGTTTGTTAAGTCAACTCCTGGCCAGCAAGGGCACTAGGCAGCCAGATCTGCTTCAATGCATCCAGCGGCTATGAAAGCCGATGACTGCTAAGGTCTGCTTTTCTTGTGCATGTTTCTAGCAAATTTACCAGGTGCTTCATTCCCAGATTCTTCCTAGCTCCTTTTCCAAAGAGGGGCAAAAAAACCAAGGACAGGTATCCTAACTACAGATGGCAAGAAGGCTAACACACCTCTCTGAAGCTGTTTTTGTTTTTGTTTTTTTTGCTCTGAGCAGCTGAAAGGAATCACCGGGAAGCAGCCACTGAAAGGAGGAGTTCTGTGGCCCTGGCTCCAAAAGGCCTCTGGTGCCAGTTCAGTCACCAGTCCTCCCAAGTCAGTGCTATTTTCCCTGCCTCTCCGCCCTTGTCCCCAGGGCAATCTGTTCTTGCTCTTTTGAGCTCCTTCCCATCCCCCCTCCCACCCCAAGGCGATCTGGTGTTGGTCCTTCTCAACACACACTGTTTACAAACACAGCAAACTTTAAATAAAGAAAAAAAAAAATCTCGGCGATATGGCACCTAAACTCCAAAGTAAAACACTGGAAACCAAACAAAGCACAAACTCGTTCTCCACACGAAGCCGAACTCCCACAGGAGGCAGTAGCCGAGTCTTCAGGGCAAGAGGTGCCAGCGAGAGTGGCGGGGTCAGGGTCCAGGGCTGCAAACACGCAGCCTTTGGGCTTCGAATCACTAAGGGCGGGCGCTCCTTCCCCCACTTACCAGAAGACCCTCTCACTCCAGTCCCAGAGGGGAGAATGCTCAGTAGGGCTTGCTGTCATTCTTCGAACGTTTGAGCTGCACTTTCAGGCGTTTCATGCCAATCTGAAAGCCGTTCATTGATTGGATGGCAGCCTGTGCTGAAACAGGATTGTCATAGCTTACAAACCCTGTGAATGAGATAACAAAGCACCATGAGGGTGTGATGAGGAGACGGGCACGTTCTGACCCTGATGGCCCACTCCTGCCCCATCACAGTCACTTTGTGTGCTCTTTAGAAGCTGCAACAAGAACCCAGGGACTGACAGCTTGCTACACAAGTGACCCCAAGCCAGATCCCTCAACTCCAATGCCAGAGAAACAGAAGCCAACATACCGAAACACTTGCTCAGGTTTGTCTGCTTGTCGATGAAAACCTTGGCAGAAACAACATTTCCAAAAGGCATAAACATCTGTAACAGGTCCTGATCTCCAAACTCCTGGGGCAGGTGGTAGATGAACAGGTTGGCTCCCTCTGGACCTTCAAAATACCCACTGATTAAACAGATAGGTCAGGGCAGCTACACATTCCATCAAGAAGAGCCTGCCAAACTTGTGGTGAACTTATTAGTCTTATACTCCTTTGTACCATCCATTTACTAACTGAGGCTTTTCCTTTCACTAAGGCAGGGGTCCCACCTGCTGAACAGCACAGATCTCTAAGGTACTGGCAATAACGGGTGAGTCAATGGAATATCATCTGGATGAACTGTAAGTCACCCAAAAGGGTCAGTCTTAATTGCTTAGCCAAGAGACAATAGACTACAGGCATTTCATTCTTCAGGACAATGGATTATAGCACAGGCCTTCTACTTTACTTATATAACCTCTAGAGTTTGATACAAACAACCAGCTGTAAGCAACAGTGAAAAGGTTTCAACTTTTTAAAGAACATGGGGTCTGAGAAGGGGAGCAGAAAGACTATGATTATTATAGTAGGAAGAGATGAAGGAGCCAAGGCCTGATGTAGGCACCCAAAGGTAGAACGTGTTTCTGCATGGCATGAAGGGACCAACCTCCAAAAACATTTTGTTTAATACTGCCTGAAATTTTGGTGTGGGTTAATAAGCCTCCCCAGTTTGAAACACAAATCAGAGCTCTATGGGGCTATCAACTAATTAATTATACATGAACTATCTTTTTCCTGCCAGTGAGTCCCCACTTTCCCAACCATTAAAAAAAAAAAAAGGGGGGGGGTTATTTTTGGGGAAGGAGAGATGAACATATAGCTAGCAATTATTTATACTTTATTCTAATTTATATGAGTTTGAGATAAATATAAAATGCACATGTGACCTAAGGACTGGAGAGAGGCCTGGATGGAATGCCTCCAGTCTTTTACCTATTACCTATTAGCAGATTAACCACTCATCACCTTTAAGAGAACAAAGACCCTATCAATGGACAATGGGAGGTTAGGAGGAGACTGAGGAGTAACCCAGGTGGGACACTCAAGTGGGGTGGGAATAGGGAAGAGGACAGCATGTGCTGTTCCTAGAGATTAGGTGGTTTTATTTAGGTGTATTTAATGTTTTTGTTTATTAACGAGAGGAGTCAATTTCATTCATTCCCACAAACATACCAAATTGGTGCTTCCCTGAATTGGGAATTGTAAATCAGAGCAGAAGAGGATGGTAATTTGGGACCATCATGTGCCTTGCCGGGTAAGGTAAGATTCAGAAGAGTACTGTAGGAGAGAGCTTTAGGAAGAATAAGGGCACAGGATACCAGATGTTTAAATTTTTGCATTTATATCTCCAAGGTATCATGAATGAATGGAGGTACCTAATAAATATTTGTTGACTGATTGAAAGGAGAGAAGGGTATGGAAAGGAGATGGGGGGCGGCTAGGTGGTGCCGTGGATAGAGCACCAGCCCTGGAGTCAGGAGGACCTGAGTTGAAATCCAGCCTCAGACACTTAACACTTACTAGCTGTGTGACCTTGGGCAAGTCACTTAACCCTAATTGCCGCACTAAAAAAAAAAAAAAAAAGGAGATGGAAAGATTAAAAGAGATTTGCCTTTTTCCCAATTTTGACTATGGCTGGGCTCTTTCCTCAAGAAAGGGGAAGAATCTCTTCCTTTACCTCCATCCTGTACTACTTTGGCACTGAGAAATCAGGCTAGCCCTATTAGTACAATAGTAAAGCTCACCATGGGTTAACATGTTCTCTTCTGAGCTGACCTGGGAACCTAACATAAGAATGTTTCCATAAAAAAACGTGTTTCAGGTTGCGAACAACTGATTTACAAATGAATTCTGGGAACATAATCTGTTTATTAATAAGTGGGTCCTGCCTATACAGCAGGAAAAATTCATACCCAACATCAAGTGCTGATTGCTGTTCTAAGAGATGCTTGCATCTTTTGTATTTATAATGTGAAAACAATGCCAACTCTCAATGGGTTACAAAAACACAGCCCAAGATGAACACTAAAGCGCTAGAACAAGTCCTTGTTCTCATAGTCAATGTCTCAGTGGCAAGTGAATTTTTAGGGTGGGCCTCCTAAACTCAATAAAACTTATGTCAAAGCTCAATTTCTTTACTTCATCAATCCTTCCTCAAATTACCAGACCAATTCACTCCCTTGCTTTTTTTTTTTAAACACATCACATCTTGGTTTATCTTCTTTGTTAATTAAATTGAATTCATTTTGAAAAATTTAAATCTGAGGTAGAGACTCTGGAGGGTGACATAGTTAAAAGGAATACCCAGGCATAAATAACTTTCTATTAAGAGTGGATTTCTGGGGGCAGCTAGGTGGCACAGAGGATAAAGCACAAGCCCTGGATTCAGGACGACCTGAGTTCAAATCCGACCTCAGACACTTGACACTTACTAGCTGTGTGACCTTGGGCAAGTCACTTAACCCCTCACTGCCCTGAGAAAGAAAGAAAGAGAAAAAAAAAGAGTGGATTTCTAAGATCTTTGTCTGGTTTTAGACCAGGCCATAAATTGTATTTGTTTCTTCATCTGAGATAAAGGCCATTGCAGGAGGTTCAGCTTTAAAGATTAAAAAGCTAGAAATAAATAAATTCTGATTTGTTCAAGGATTGAGAATATTGCACAAGCAGATCACTGTATTCCCTGAAGACTTCACAAAGCTTGGTAAGGCTGCAAATTGGCTGCCACAACGATCCTGGTCCTCCCCTCCCCTGACAGTTCACTGTAGTAGGGAAGTAACTGCCTACTGTGTGGTAACTCCCAGAAGCCCTACCAATCTTCAACTCCAGTTAGTGACAGATCCTATGTCTATTATCTCAGAACTAGTCTAGCTATGGGGAAAGAGAACTAATTCTCAGAAAAGTGATCAGAAGGCAAAGAACCTTTCCAATAAAACACTCCTCAAATGAGGCGTAAAACAGCCACGGAGGGAGGCTCTGCACCAATGAAATCCCAGACCTCTGAAAGATGATGCCTTGCCAGGTTCTGGACATTCCCCGTCCTCTGTCTCCTCTTCCGTACTCCCTGTCATCATCCCTAAAATCTAGTTTGAAGCCTACCTTCTTTCTGACTTCCTGCAGCACCAATATTCTGTTGTGTCAACAGGTTCTGGCTGTAGAGAGTAGGGAGTGCGGCGGCAGCATACTGCTGGATCCCAGAGTAGGCCTGCGTGAGGGCCTCCATCGTGCTTCCTGTGCCGTTAGAAAGACCACCACTGCCCAGGCCGCCATTTAAGGCAGCCATCCCTGTATGGGAGAAACAACAGCACTCTTGGGTAGGAAGCATTCCCCTGGTCTTTCAAGAAAAGCATTCATGAAACTCTTCATCTTTGAAGCCTGGCTACGTTATGAAATGTACAGCCCCACAGTCCCTTGGAGGACTAACTCTTGTATTCGGTACTACACAGGTAAACATTTAACAATCAGCTCTCCCAGGGTGGGGAGAACAGAGATGAGTGCAGAGTATCACACTTTTATGTTTACTCTGCATTATGAACATTTCCTCTATGATTTTCTTAAGTCTGAATCATGCCCTGATGTAGAACACCTTTCCCATTTCTGAGATGAAAGCGTCCCAGCACACCCTCTGTCTCTTACCTGCTAAGGAGCCGACGTTGAGGCCAGCAGTTGCTCCAGCCAGGGTCTGCAGGGCTCCAAGGGAAGCCATTGGATTAACAGAATTGCTGCTACTAGAGCTCGGTGAGGACCCTGCTATTAAAAAGGAAAAGACTTAAACACAGACCATCTCCCATCCATAGTGAGAAAGCATTTTATTTGTAAAGGGAATTCCAATCACATAGCTTTGTCATCTTCCCACAGTGGCCAGAATTTAAAAAAAAGAAAAAAAAGAGGAAACAAAATGAAATGGGATCTCAAGTTAGAAGTCTTGAAAACAACTTATTTATTAGCCTAAATCTGAAAAGGGATATTAAACAAATTAAAACTCTGAGGTTTCATCTCACACTCAGATTGGGAAAGATAACAAAAGACAAAAATGACAAATGTCACAGAAGCTCTGGGGTGACGGGCACACCACTGTACTCCTGATGGAGCTGTGACTTGGGCCAACTGTTCTGGAAAACAATTTGAAATCATACTAGCAAAGTCTAAAGTGTTTTCCCTTTGGGTGTTACTATAACTATGAGACATACACATTCCAAAGAGGGCTAAGATAGTAAGAACTGTCCTATATCAAGTCCCTCCCGTAGAACAAACAAATAATGGTGTATGAATAGAAGGAACTATTATAACACCATAAAGAAACAACAAATAAGACTGCAGAAAATTGTGGCAAGAATAGAATGAAATGATGTACAGTAAAGCAAAGTAGGGGAACATTTTTTACAATGACTACTACAATTTAAAGGAAAACAACAGAACTCTGAGTAAGTGACCAATGAGAGGATTGCAGAAGCATGCCTTGCTCTCAACTTGATAAAGAGATAGCAAAATGAGGCATATGTACATTGTCAGATATAGCTAATAAACCGTTTTGCTTAACTATATTTCTTTGCTGTGGGAATGAATGGTATTTGGCTAGTGGGGAGGTATATGACCATTTAAGCAATGTCAATGTGAAAGAGAAAAGGGCACCAACAAAATATTTCAAAGTAAAGGCTGGCACTGAATGTTCCCTCCCAGATGAACAGCAGAATGTTAGAGTTAGAAAGGAGCCTAGATTAAATGACAAAAAAGGAAAATATTGGATGTTGGAGGGGAAGTGAGAAAACTGGGATGCTAATCCACTGTTAGAGGATTTGTGAAGTAATCCAACCATTCTGGAGAGCAATTTGGAACAATGCCCAAAGGGTCATAAAACTGTGCAGCATACCCTTTGATCCAGTAATAGCACTGCTAGGTTTATATCCCAAATAAAAAGAAAAAGGCCTATTTTTACAAAAATATTTACAGCAGCTCTTTTTGTGGTGGCTAAGAATTGGAAATCAGGGGCAGCTAGGTGGCGCAGTGGATAGAGCACTGGCCCTGGAGTCAGGAGGACCTGAGTTCAAATCCGGCCTCAGACACTTAACATTTACTAGCTGTGTGACCCTGGGCAAGTCACTTAACCCCAATTGCCCCACTAAAAAAAAAAAGGATTGGAAATCAAAAGGATGGCCATCAATTCAGGAATGGCTAAACAAGCTGTGATGATTATAATGAAATATAAGAAATGAATGTAATATAAATAGAAATAAATAACATAAATGTAATATAAATAAGAAATAAACAAATATAAAAATGAATGGTGCTATATAAGAAATGACAAGTGGGATGATTTTTTAAAAACCTGGACTTACACGAACTGATGCACAGTGAAATGAACTGTATACAATAACAATATTGTTTGATGAGGAACTGTGAATGACTTAGCTATTCTCAGCAATACAATGATCCAAGACAATCCCAAGGGATTAATGATGAAGCACACTATCCGTCTCTAGACAAAGAGCTGATATTGACTGAACACAGACTGAAGCATGCTATTTTTCACTTTCTTTCATGTCATTTTATTCAAAATGCAGAAATGTTTTACAATAATAGCACAAGTATAACCTAGGTCTGATTGCTTGCTGCCTCATGGAGGAGGGAGGAAAGGAGGGATAGAATTTGGAACTCAAAACTTTAAATAACGATATTTAAATTAAAGAAAAATTTAAAAAAGAATAAATCTTTTTTTTAAAAAAGAGCCTAGAAATAATCCAAATCCACATCTTTCACTTGACAGATAAGGAAACTACAGGCCAGAAAAGTCAAGTGCAGAGCCCAGATTAATCTGGTAAGTCATTGGCAAAGCCAGGCCCAGACTTTCAGAGACATTCAGCACCCCTGTAATGGTTAGCCTTACCTGAACTGGTGAGGACACTGAGAGGACTGCTAGACGTTGTGAGAGCATTAGTGCCACTAGGTGTGTTCTGAGCTGCACTAGCAGCCGCCGCCAATGCAGCCAAATTCTGTAACTGCATTGCATTGAGTCCTGCAAAATTGAAAGCAAAATTTCAGAAAAGACTGCTCCCATGGATGTGAACACTGAGAGCAAAACTAAGAGGGACCAGTTATGGAATGCAGGTAGTTTGGAACTATCTGGGAAGCACAAGGGGCTTAAGAAACGAAGGGCCACTTTACAAAGTTTCTGCTTTTCAGAGGAAGATAAAATGTAAGAGAACTAGATGGCTAACTGAGAATGACAAGGTTTTCTCTTCCCCTATTTCCTCAAAACTCCATTTTCTCCCCATTTAGGATTATATTTAGTTTTATCGGGCAAGTTGTAAAAACACTGATGGCACAAAGGACTGAAGCGAACTTAAAAGAATCATGGGCGGGCAGCTAGATGGCGCAGTGGATAGAGCACCGGCCTTGGATTCAGGAGGACCTGAGTTCAAATCTGGCCTCAGACACTTAACACTTATTAGCTGTGTGACCCTGGGCAAGTCACTTAACCCCAATTGCCTCACTAAAAAAAAAAAAAAAAGAAAGAAAGAAAGAAAGAAAGAAAAAGAATCATGGACAGATGACCAAAAAGAAACCCTATTTTAAAAATAAATTTTATTTTTTAATCGGTCAAAAATCATCTCTTTTCTTCTTCCAAACTCCACTAAGAAAAAGTCCATCATAATCCAAGTAAAACACATTTCTGCATTTGCCAGGTCCAAAAAAGAGTCTCCTTCTGCCCTTTCCATCCTCTTTGCCTCTATCAAGAATTGGGTAGCATGCTTCATTAGTCCTCTGGAGTCACGTGTGGTCTTTAAGCTAGTCTCTCATTATGAATTGTCTTTACTTACTAGCTGTGTGACCCTGGGCAAGTCACTTAACCCCAATTGCCTCAACAAAAAAACCCAAAACAAACAAAAAAAAAGGAATTGTCTTTACAGTATAGTTACCATCATATCAATGGTTCTCCTGGTTCTGTCCACTTTACTCTGTACAAATTCACACAAATTTTTCCAGGTTTTTCTTGAAACTGCCCCTTTCATTTCTTAAAGTCTAACAGCATTCCAGCACATGTATATACCATAATTCATTCAGTCATTCCTTAATTGGTGAGCATTGCCTCAGTTTCCAATTCTTTGTCACTGCAAAAAGAGCAGCTAGGACACACTAGGAAGTCCTTTTTAGCTGAGGGTGACTGCTCCACTAAACTGGCACTTCCTCTTATTCCCCCCTCTCTTCTTCCCCTTCCCAACTGTTTCCCTATTAAATGAAACATCTTTATGTAACCAGCTGTGTATTCTGCCTCCTTTGACCAGTTTAGATGAGAGCTGAAATTCACATCAGTCACCATCCTCCTTCATACAGACTTCTACTTGCATATGTCAATTATGTGAGATGATTTTGCATAACCTCCTTCTCCCTCTTACCCCCCAGGGCATTCCACTATTCCCTTCCCATTCTTTTTTTAACAGCATCAAGACATAACAGAACTTCTCCCAAGCCTTCTGTCCAACTAGACTCTATGATTCCTGACCATGGGTTTCCAGGAGGACACATGTATGAGCTCCCCATATTAGAAAGGAGGCAACTTACCCTTTCGTGTTTAGTCCCTTATGACTGTCCATGTTTACATTTTTCTATTTCTCTTAACTCATGTACTTGAACTTCAAAGTTTATGCACCTTTGGTCTTTTCATCAGGAATTCTTGCTAGTCTTCTATTGTAGCAACTACCTCGAAGGGTTGTTGTGAGGATCAAATGAGATAGTTGTAAAAAAGCACTTAGCAGGGGCAGCTAGGCAGTGCAGTGGATAGAGCTCCAGCCCTGGAGTCAGGAGGACCTGAGTTTAGATCTGGCCTCAGACACTTGACACTTACTTAGCTGTGTGACCCTGGGAAAGTCACTTAACCCCAATTGCCTCACAAAAAAAAAAAAAGAAAAAGAAAAAAAAAAAAAAGAAAAAAGGGGGAAAAAAAGCACTTAGCACAGTGCCTGGCACATAGTAGGCACTATATAAAAATACTTATTCCCTTTCTCCTTCCCCTCCCCTCTCCTATTTTCCCCCTTTTAAGATTATATTTAGTTTGCTGGCTAAGTTCTTATGGCTACAAGCCCACAGCCTTTGCCTTTTGGAATATCATTCTAAACTCTTCATTCCTTTATAGTGGTGGGTGTCAGATCTTGTATGTAATCTTGACTGTGGTGCCTGTGTCCTTGAATCCTTTCACTCTGGCAACTTGAAGTATTTTTTTCCTTTAATCCAAATGTTCAGCCATAATGTTGCAGGGAGTCTTGATTTGGGGATTGCTTTCAGGAGGTAAGTGGTAGATTCTATTTCCACGCTGCCCTCTGCTTCTAAGAGACCAGGCAGTTTTTTTTTATGATTCCTTGAAATACTATGCTTAGTCTCTTTTATGATGGTGGCTCTCGGGTAGTCCAATGATTATTTGATTTTCCCCCCTTTGATTTGTTTTCTGGGTTAGTTGTTTTTGCTCTGAGATACCTTACATTTTTCCCCCTGCTTTCTCTCACTCTTCTTTTTCTTCTCCTTCAGTCTTTTGACTTTAATATTTCTAGTCTCGGTCATTTAGTTTCTCTTTGCCCATTTTAATTTTCAGGGAGTTATTCCCATTATAATGATTTATTCCATCGCTTTCATTTCTTTGATAAGAATATTTCCAAACTTTTTCTATCTCTCTCAGAATTCTAGTTGAATTTTCACCTCAGCTGTGTTTTTCTTTGAGTATTTATTTGCTTATAGATATTTTGGAGCCACTCTTTTCTGGGTTTTGTCAGGATTTTGTCAGCACAAAAGCCTTTAAATGGGCAGATTCTGACTGTTCATTCTTCTAGCCTCCTTTTTGATTTCAGACTTTATGCAAAGGTCAGACTCTGGAGGAAATGTGTGAGCTAGTCCTGCCACTGCTTTCTTGAGCTTTGAGTGTTATGTTATTCCAAAATAACTCAGGCTGGGGATCTATAAGCTTTCAGTGTTCCCAAAGTGGTCTAAAACAGGGAAAAGTCTGATCACTCCACCACTGGTCTGAGTTCTGGAATTCCAGTAGACTGCTGCTGGGTTCTACCTCTATCGGCTAGCCAAAAAGCTCTGTAGGCTTCCATCTGGGCTGGGGTTTCTAGTTATAGCTCTGTAATTTCTAATTCTTTGCCATTGCAAAAAGAGCTGCCAGTACACATTTGAAAGTATCTTCACTCCCTCTTATTCCCCTCTCCCTGCTACCCATCTGAACTGAGGCTCCAAGCCACACTGCTACAGCTGCTTGCTTCTGAATGTCCTCGTTGCTTGGCACAGAGAGCCCTCCTCACCCTGAAGCCTACATAAGTTCAGTTCTCCTTTATTTATCCCTGCACTGTGCTCCTGGCCAGACTCAGCCCCCAGTGTCCACAGCAATCTTTATCTCCATATGCCTGTCTAGGATGGAAGATTTTCTAGATACAGGAGGACAGGAGTGGGGTGGGAGGAAAGAGATGTGCTTCTTCCTGCTCATTTGCCATCCTGGCTCCCAGAAAAATACAAATCTGATGGGAACATACCAAAGGAAGAATCTGACTCTGGTGGCTAAGTAAGAGGTGACCTAGTAGAATGAGAGCTGGGAAGCAAAAATGAGTACGCTATGGGCTGATGATGAGTGAGATGAGCAGAACCAGAAGAACATTGCATACAGTATCATCAACTGAGTGCTGATCTACTGTGATGGACTATATTCTTCTTACCAATGCAATGGTACAGAAGAGTTCCAGGGAACTCATGATAGAAGAGGATCTCCAAATCCAAGAAAAAAAAAAAAAAGAACTGCGGTGTATAGATGCTGAATGAACCATACTATTTCTTTTCTTTTTGGTGCTGATGTTTTTCTATTTTGAGGTTTTTCGCCATTGCTCTGATTTTTCTCTTATAACATGACTAATGCAGAAATATGTTTAATGTTATTATATATGTGTGTGTGTGTATATATATATATATATAAAAATAAAAAACCTATATCAGATTACTTGCTGTCTAGGGGAAGGGGGAGGGAGAAAAATCTGAAATTGGAAAGCTTGTATAAACAAAAGTTGAGAACTATCTTTACATGTGACAGGAAAAAAAATAAAATACTTTATTAATTTTTAAAAAAAATGAGTATGCTAACATATAATTCTCTAGCTCAAAATGAACCACCTTTTAATCTGGGGATTTTTAACTTGGAAAAAAAAAAGGTGTATAGCTTTCTTCAACTATTTAATGAGCTATCATGTTGGAATGGGTCAGAACCTAAGATTCTAAGGAGACCAATTTAGTCATCAGGTCAGGAACAACACCCCAACCAGAAGATTCAAAAGCAGGGCAATCTCCCCAGAAGGGGGGCAGCCCCCTTACCCAGGAGGCTGCCAAACAAAGACCAGAGGGCACAAGTCAGACAGATTTACAGAGGGTCTCTTTTCAGTTATAGGTTGGAATGGATGGCTGCTGAGGTCCCTTCAAAGTCTGAAGCTGCTGCCGATCACTTGACAGAAATTATTTTTGACTATTATCCCATGGAATAAAGAAAATGAACATTTATCTGCCATGACAGCTCCCTGAAGGCACCTGTCTGATGCTCTCCCCACTGGTTGGGGCAGTCCCATGGGCCAATGCTATACTTTGATGCCATAGGACTCTGGGGAGTTACTTCAGGTACAAGGTAGAGGTCTCTTTGTATTATTAAATGATGAAGATATTTGTATGCCTGTTTTAAAAATTTTTTATTTTAAGGCACATTTACAAGGAATTAAGAATTTCAAGATTAAATTATTTAAAAAATACTACTTACATAAGAGATAAAGATGACCAAAACCCCCCTACTCTAGCCAAAATACACGAAAAGTTCTCCCATGGCCACAAAACAAACCTTCCTCTATGCAGAGGAAGATAGCTGGCTATGCAGGATTCCTGGGGAGTTATCCAGATGGGTTGGGAAAAGACATTTTGTTATGGAAACGAATAGTTTCTTTAACACTTCTCCAAGAAAGACCAAAGGAGAAACCTCAGGTATTTAGTATCACCTACTTTAATGCACAGGTAAATTTATGAGGGTGAAATGATCCTAAGATGACATGTTTAGAGCTGGAAAGGACTTTAGGGGCCATCAAATCCAACCTCTTGGTTTGACAGATGAGGAAACTTTGGGTAGAGAAAAGCTGCATAACATTCCCAGGATCTAAACTAAAGGGTTACAACAGGATTTGAACTTGTGTCTTCCCCCAGTGCTTTCTCCAGCAATCACCACAATCTGAGTGTTTCTTCACCTAGGGGGATCCATTTCAGTCTTATGATACTGGGCGGCAGAACTCATTATTGGAGATTCAGAATTGGAGTGCAGAGTTTCTCTGATTCCTCCAAATATTCTAGTTCTAGCCTAGAATCAACCCTAAGTACATGGAACAAGAAGTTCCAGGATGGGTTCCCTTTAAGGTGAAGGTCTGATGTTATGAAGCGTTTAAGCCAATCGATACAGCCAATGAAAAAGGCACTCACCTCCCATTGGGTGGAGGCTGCCCAGGGTGTTGAGGTTCCCAGAAGAGGCAGTCTGCTGAAGGAGCTGCAAATAAAGCTAGACATTACACCAAAAAACAAAACAAGAGTGAGAGTGAGGGCTGGTTCCGCGTCTGGGAGAACTCTACAGCACAGCAAAGCGAGCACACAGGCCCAGGCCCCAAGAGAGGAGGGGGAGGAGTGCAAGAACCCCCCCGGATAGCCCAGAAGCTCAGCAGCGAAGCCTAGCCCAGCACAACACGACACAACACAACATGGCCCAGCAAGAGCCTCCAAGGTTCCAAGACAACAGGGAGAGAAGTCAGAGCAGCACAGCCAAAGGACAGCCCCCAATGCCCTTCCAGCCCGAGGCTCTGCCCCTGAAGGACTCACGGTCACCTCTCTCCACAGAGGCACCCAAGTCATTTCCATCTAAATGTCTCACTGCCACCTGAGAAGTGCCTGAGCAGAAAGCGTCCTCTCTAGAGAGCACTCCCCAGCTGCTGCCCTGCCCCCGTCAGGGTCCTGCTGCTTCCCAGCCCCACACCCTTCATCTTGGCCACACCGGCCGGACGCCTTTATTATCTTGTACCTCTGTGCTTTCCCTGTGATTACAAGTCCCCACACTTGTAGAACAATTCCTACAATCACTCTGATTCTCCTCCAAGTGAGCAGGACCCTTTTCTCCAGCTCCAATCTCCCCAGCCACAAGAACTGTGCCATATAAACCAATCCACACTGATGGCTCCCTAGGGATCATTTTATTTCGTTGCCTCAAAAGTTTTTTATGCAAACTGTCCCTTAGGCCTAGAAAAAAACCTGCTCCCCCTCCCCCCATTACTCTGTGTCCTACTTTCTCCAGAAAGCCATTCCTGAGCCCAAGCTAGTGATGACACCACCCACTGGTGCCCCATGACCCTCATTTCTGTATGCACACTACAGTTTTAAGTCCACTTACTTCTATCTGCCTTTGTTACATACTTTTTAAGTAAAAGCTGCAACTTTAGTGGCAGAAACCAATTCAAACTCAAAACCCCATAACCCTCAGTACAGTGACAGAGACCCAGGCTATAGATAAGGGTGATAAGGAGAATGCCCTATAAGGCCCCCAAACTAAAGCAGAAGTAAAGCCCCCAAAGATAATATAAGCTCACACAGAGATAGCTTTTTAAGGTTTACAAATCACATTAACATGTCACTTGACCCCCCCCCCAACAACCCTAGAAATAGGTGTTACCCCCATTTTACAAATGAGGAAGCTGAGGCTTTGCAGGGTTAGAAGCAGGATTTGTGCTCAGGTCTTCCAGACATGTCCTGTAGCCTTTAGCCACAAGGGAACTGCAGCAGTGAAGGAGAGCTGTTTCTCACCAGTCTTCTAAGGCATCAGGCAAAGTCCTGAAGGGGCTTTCACCAGAATGAGGACTGAAAGCTCTGGGGACAAGCCTATTCGCCATCTGAGCCCAAGCTGAGCTGATCAAAGTGACCAAGTCAGCCCACAAAGAAAGCTAGAAGCTGAGGAAATGGACTAAACACCGCCTTCCTGTTACTGAAAGTGTACTGGGTTCTAATAAATTTGAGCCCAGAATGCTCTGAGAACACCGAGAGCAACTGTCATGGCTCAGCTGCAGTGTGCTGATCAGGAACACCCTGCCCAGAAGCTCTATCAGTGGCCTGATCAGGAACACCCTGCCCCCTTCCCGGCCCTAGCCCTGCGATCTCCTTCTCCCAGCTTCTCCACAGCCAAAAGGCAGAATGCCACCTCTCAGACACTGCTTGTGGTCTTCCATGGGCACTCTGCCAATGGCCTGTTTCAGACGGCCAGTGTTTCTTTCCTTCTCCTGGCTACACCTCTCTGGAGGGCTAGCTCCAAGACAGCCTCCCAGGATGCTCCATCTGGGTCTGTTCAAGCTGCTGACCTTGGAGTAGGGAGACAGGAGGGAGAGGGGCCTTGGAAGAGACATCTATAAGTTTCCTATAATAATCATGTCAGCTTCTTGCTCTCATGGGAGGGGAACAATTCAGGAAACCTCTGCATCCAGGCAGGAAAGTGTCTAAGACTAGGCAGTACAATGAGACCATGGTGATAAAAGGAGGAGAGGAAAGAGGAAGAGAAGATAAATGGAATAAAAACTTAGTTTTCTGCCTGTCACAGAAGCCTCAGGTGCAATTAGAGGACAGACAGACAGACAGACAGACAGACAGACAGACAGACAGACAGACAGACAGACAGACAGACAAGCCAGATGCCTGGGTGACTCCATGTTGGGGTCTGCCCACTACTGTGCCTGCTTTGCTGGCATCTATTTCAGAACCCAGTGCCAGGAGTTCCTACTCCATGGGTAAAGAGTCAGGCATGAAGACTCACTGCTAAGTACTGGGGTCCCAGAGTGTTCAACCCAGCAAGATTCCCCCACACGGATGCAGCACTGATCTGTTGCATCTGCTGCTGCAGCTGCTGGGCCATGCGCTTCTGTTCTTTGTCCTTCTGGGTATCTGCAAACTTCACCACAATAGGAGAGGAGCAGCCCTAAAGAGATAATCAAGAAAAAAAAATAAGGGAAAAAAAAGTGTTCTCTAATTCCAATGCCAAAGGGGGAAGGAGCTAAAAAGGCTCAATGATAAGGGTGTCAAAGGTAAGGTAGCCGATTTTAGC
Source organism: Dromiciops gliroides (assembly GCF_019393635.1). Lineage (NCBI taxonomy): Eukaryota > Metazoa > Chordata > Mammalia > Microbiotheria > Microbiotheriidae > Dromiciops > Dromiciops gliroides. The sequence goes on along the minus strand of NC_057866.1, from coordinate 23,060,860 downwards.
TTCGGGGCTTTGTCTGCTGAGCACATGAAAACAGTGTGGGAAGATGACATCAAAAGAGACCCACAACTGCCCCTGCTCTATGCCGGCAGTTACTCTCGCACTACACAACCACTCTTCTCTCATAGAAAGCAATAGTAAGCCTTGACACTCTGGCCCAACAAATGAGAAATTATCCCCATTCCACCTTTCCCAAGGGGTCTTTACCTCCATAGTCTGTGCTTGATGCATCGCCTTGATGGCCGTCTGTGCCATGGCTCGTGTTGTAAATGTCACAAACGCACAACCTGGTAGAAGAAGGGACATCCTCAGTCTTCAGAGTCCAAAGCCCTCTCATTTACAAAGCCAGAAAGCTAGTTTTAGATCGATTTGAGAAAGCAGCATGGTGTCGCTGGATGAAGGGGATTGTGCAAAGACTCATTCCAGCACAGCTGCTGAGAGAGACAGGCTTTAACATAAAAGGGCAAACACATGGTATTACAATAGGGCTACGACCAACTCCCACCACACACAGATCAAGTCCTTGCTACAGAAGGCTCACCGACTCAAAGAGAAACAATCTCCCATTGAACCCCTCAGAGCTAAGTGTTCCTACCTCGGCTCAGACCGTCAGGACCTCGTAATATTCTGCACTCTTCAATCTGTCCGAAGGAAGAGAACATGACTCGGATATCGTTTTCATTGCACTTCTTGGAAATCATACCAATAAACAGCTTCCTGTCTTCCACTGCTAAGAGACCAAAGTACAAAAAGCTTCTAAATGTTACTTCGAAAGACAAGAAAAAAAGGGTGAAGGTGTCTGTGCTCTCTGAGGGCCAATTTTCACTGCATCTTGCCATTCACTGGCCTCTTCCCACCTGCTCTCTGGTGGCCAAATCTCACCCCCAAATTCTCTGCCATCTCCCCTTTCTCTTCCAACCATAAGGCCTATAACCACCAGGATGCAAATTCCAATTACTTCTAAACAGTTCTTAACTATATTATATTTGACTTGCTAACAATTCTAATTTCTTTTATTTGCCATACTATTTTTTGTTATGGTATGGAACAAATGAGATAATTCTCCATTTCCTGTCCAACCCACCTGGGTATCTCTGGAATTCAGAAATTTCCATAACAACAAAGCCTAGAGAATTGTCCTGACAAGAGGAAAGATCAACAGTATATTTACCATTGTTTTTTTCACTATCTGCAGGTTTCATCTGTATAGGATGATGCATCTGAAAAAGAAAAATACTACCACTGTATCCTCCCGCATTGGCTATATGGACTTTTTAAGTCTCTGAAGGGCAGAACCCATATCTCAGTATGTCCTCAGTGCATATTCCATTATACACGATGTTATACTGCATCACAGCATACTGTACACACTAAGCAACCAAAGTCTGTGTGTCCAATAGACAGAACACTAGCGTGTCTAGGGTACTAAATTTTAACATTGGAGTCTTGGAAGCTTTTCTTGATTTTCCATGACAGCCAGTATTTTTATCCCAAACTGAGGACTCAGAAAACAGGCAGAGTCAAGATGTCAAATGGACAAAGCTACAGGGAACTTTTGCATCGATTAGTCTAGCTTTGATGCCTGGAAGACAATGACTCCCCTTCTCTACTCTTTGAGAAGGTGTGCACATCCACCAGCCTTTTAAAAAATAAACTTTGTCAAAATCCCTTTCTTGTGGAGAGCTGTGGAATTCCTTGGGAGCCTGTTCTTTGGGGAAAAGCCTTCAGTGCTGAGCCCCAGGAGCTCAGCCTACTTGGTAAAACCACTCTAGGTCTTCATGACAGATTTGATGCTCTCCTCTTACCCCTGGGAGGATCTTCATATTGTGAAGAGCATTCTGTGCTTCTAGTGCAGCTTTCCGGGTGTAAAACGTAACAAAACAGCACCCTGAAATCACAAACTTAAATGATTAGGACCACTCTTGTGCAAGAAAGAAAGCAATTTATAGAGAGCTTGGCTTCCAGATAGAAACAGTACTGTCAGAACTCTCGCAAGGAGAGCCGCTTGCCTGTACATACAAGATGGAGAAAAAACAAAATAATGCACAAGATCATGTGAGTTTTTAAATGCCCTATCTAAATAAGAAATTAATGAGACATGGTTGAGACTGATATAGTTTCTTATACCACAATATATACTCTTCTGAGATCAAACTCAACTGATCTGTCAACTTCTTTGGCAGGAGGGATAGAGGTGGTGGCTGCAGCAGTAGTAAGAACAGCAAAAGAATACCACTAATAATAATGAAATTTCTTGTTTTGTTTTTTTTAATAATGACATTTCTACAGCATTTTAAGGTATAGAGGACAGAATCACAAAACATAGAGTAAGATGGGATCTCAGTGGGTGACTAGTCCAAATGTTAGCAGAAGGCACTCCCTACTATGACATACTTGACAAATGGCCATGCAAACTCTATGTGAAGAGCTCTCAAGGCCACCCACTGCACTCTTGAGTAGCTCCAATTACTGGCACGGTTTTCAGACTATCAAGCCTAGACTCTATGTATGATTTGAGTCATTATAAATATGGGGAATCCTAGGCTCATGACTAACCCAGAATCCCACAAATAATAAGCTATGCTGCCTCACTGTGTACTCACAATGCCAAGTACTGTGCCTTGCACATGAGAAGCACTTTATGAATTTCTACTGATGTGAAATGAGTATCAGCAATTGTCCTCATTCTTATCATCCCCAATCATTTATTCCTTAAGTGACTTTTTTATTTTTTTCCAAGTCAACAAGTTTTAAGTACTTCCTAATCAAAGTCTGGCTAAAAGGGCAGCCTTCTCTCATTAAGTGCAGAAGTAATTGATAAGTGAGAAAACAGGTATCTTAGATCATTCGACCAATCATCACCAGATCACATTGAAGAGGAACAGCACATGGAAAATTACATCTTTGCTCATCAATGAGAAGGAAGCCAAGTCCTCACCTTTGCTCTGGGGAGGATTTTGGCTCCTATCCCTCAGGACATTGATTTCATAGACAGCACCATACTGTTCAAATAGTTCCCTCAGATCTTTTTCAGACCAGCTCCTAGGAACCTGACCCACAAACATCTTGATGGCATCAAGGTCAGGTTGGTCTGGGTGATCCAGTGTTCCATTCATTTTCTTTGAGCTGCATGAGATTAAAAAAAAAAAAAAGCTTCCATTACACAGTCCAATCATACTTACCTAGAAGGCTTTTTTTCTTCTAAGCAACTATACCAAGTGCCTCATCAAGAACTACATTAAGTATATTCTAGTATCTTAAATACTTATATACTCCAGATAAGTGGAAGAAAATCTTTACACTTAGGGTATATGGGGAGACAAAGAACCATAAAGATTCCTCTTGCTTATACTGAGTACATCCCCAAGAGCGAAGTCAACCAATCAAACCACAAGCATTTATTCATCACCTACTATGTATGTGCCAGGAGATGGACATACAAAGAAACAAACAAATAAATAAATGAAGCAGTCCCTGCTCTCAAGGAGCTTACATTAAGATGCAAAGGAAGAAGACCAGTCGGAGCTGTTAGCATCTACTTGGAATTGGAATATTGGAATTAAAGTTGCCAAGAGGTCTGAAGTGCTATTCCCCCTCATCACACATTATAGATTGCTCCCCACCACCACCCTTCCACCTCAAACAGTGCTTGGACAGGGAAAGGAAAGTCTACTTGATAAGCATGTTCTTTTCTTTTGCTAGCCTCCAATCAATTTGTTCTTTGGCTGTCCCTCCCACCATGGCTTTTCCCTTCTATTGGATCCTGCAATGAAGTCACCATTCTGTGTTTAGGACATCACTGTCTGTCGCCATGGAAATGATAATGCTATTCTCCTAGCATGAGAATTTCACAGCAGAATCATAGAGGCAAGCCTACCAAAAATAAGACCACTTTTAAACAAACTTCCAAAAGACTTAATGAATAAAAATACCACAAAAACAAGAGCAACTGCCATGCATAAATGAGAGAACTGGCCCAAACACAAGTTCTTGACTTCCTAGACCTAAGTTCAGAAGGCATAAGTAAAATACTGACAAAAGTGATTAATAATAAGCCCAATAAATTCTGAGTCCTGCGTCCATATAGCAGAGTCAGGTTTTGAAGAAAAAAATATGTAAAAACTAATATAATTCAGAGGAAAAAGGAAACTCAGGCTATCCAGTCAAAACTCCCCATCTTGACACACTTGTAAACTGAAGGTGAGAGAGGGGAACAGACTTGTCTGTCCAATGCCACAGAGGAAGTGAGGCATAGGGCTGGAACTCTGAATGGATCCTACCAGATCCTTTGACTCCAACTTGCCACTAAAATTTAAGCAAATGTACTAGATGTGAACTTCAAACACCACACTCTCTCTTAAGTCCAAAGTCTCTTCTCTACCAGGGCCCTAGATGGATGCATTAATTTTACCATCTCTTGGTTACCTCGAATTCAGTATTCTCACTCAGTTCTGACATGCTACACAACCTAGCTCTGTACTAATGTCATTTCACGAAATCCAAACTCTACTGGAACTCTTGAAGATCATTTTGAGAGAATTACAAGGCAACAAAATCCATCATGTTTTTACCCTTTTTTACTTGCATTTCCTCTTTATCAATCCATCAAGATTTTTTTAAAATGTCCTTTCTAGACAATTAAATTCCAAATTACCTCTTTTCTCATCTTATCAAACTTGCCTGACATTCTTACCAATCTATTTATGACAGTTTGCTCCTTTCCCAGTCTAACCACGTTCTATAACCCTTCTAATATTAAACAAAAAAAATTTGGGGCTCCTCCAATCATCTCTCCTCAACCTTGTTTTCTTTTAGCTTCAAGATTTGTTACTAGAAATGAAAATGTGCTAATGCTTCTACTTAAATTACCACTCAATTCCAGGGTTTTTTTTGGGGTTTTTTTGGTGAGGCAATTAGGGTTAAGTGACTTGCCGAGGGTCAACACAGCCAGTAAGTGAGAAGTGTCTGAGGCCAGATTTGAACTGAGGTCCTCCTGCCTCCAAGGCAGGTGCTCTATCCACAATTCCATGAATTTTTAATATCTGTCATTTCATTGGCTAGCACTGTTCTCCAGTCAATAAAGATTTTCTAACTAATTTATTTTTTCAGTCTAAGGCAAACTACAAAACATCTATTGGTTAACTGATTAAGAGCTCAAGTTAGAAATGTCCTGAAGATATTCAAAGACATTGCAGCAATAGAAAGATTTCCCCAACCTGCTAATTAGTAGTCATTCAAAGGACTTTCAATTAATATTTCAGAAGTGGAAAAGACCTCAGTGGTCTTTTTCATCCCATCCATTCAGTAAGATTCCCCTCTCTAACAAACCCATCCTCCTTTGCTTGAATGTTCAAGAGGAATGAATGAATCATCTCTACAGAAAGTTGGCTCCACTTTTATACAGCTCTGTTAAGAATTCTTTGTGATATCAAACTTCAATTTACCTCTGAATTTGTACTCATGGCCCTTGATTTTGCCTCCAAAGTCAAACAGATTCAGTCCAATAACCCAAGTGAGGAGGTGTGCCCCTTTAAGATTTCTCCACATAAACAGCCCTCATTCCTTCAATTAATCATCATATGGTAAGAACTTCAGGCCCTTCTCTCTTCTGAATACAGACAGTTCTCACTTTAAGTAAATTCACCTTCTACAAATTCAACTTTAATAAAGAATTCTAAAAAAAGATCTGAATTCCAAAAGTCCCCACCTATGTAAACTTCAGCATATAGTACAATAATTCTCGCTCTATACTCCTGCCCCTTAGCTTAGCACTCCATGCCTTCCATGCCCACACCAAACCAAACCAAAAAAATCAAACAAACAAATCTCCAAATAAAAGCAGAAGAAAGGAAGCCCAGAGAGATGGCCACCACTGGTTCTCAGACCTGGCTTGAACCTTCTGGCACTGAGAGAGGCCCTGCGTGCCTTCTCAGGTACCACATGTCTGTCCCTGGTCCCTGTACATTGCTTGTCCTCTGCTGTCTGTGTCTGGCCCCCATATGTCCACCCCTCATGTTCTTTCTCTCAGTTCCGGCCAGGTCCCCACGGAGCTGGCTCTGTGCCCCATGTACTCCTCCTCCTGCTCTTGCTTTTCTGTCCCTGGCCCTCACTTGTCCTTGAACTGTGTGCTGGCCCTCTCCCTCCACATGCACATGGCCCCCTGCCTGCCTGCCTTCCCAATGTCCCTAGGTAAATTTGCATTACATAAAAGTAACTTTTTACAAAGAGGTCTGCAGAATGTCCACTTGTTTGGTGCTGTTTGTATTCTCTTGCTTATCAATAATGTTCCTAAATGGTGGCAATCAGAAAAGAACTTAACACTCCGTTGTTGATTTAAGACAGAATGGCACAAAATGGTCATTTCCTTATTTCTGAAAGTCATGCCTCTCTTAATGTGACTTTAAATATTATTAGCTTTTTTATCACATCACATTGCTGACCCATAGAGTTCAAGTCCACTAAAACTCCCAGATCTTTTTCAAACTGCTATCTTCCCATGTTTTCCCCCTCCCCACCTTGCATTTATGAAGCAAAGTTCTGATTACAAACTTAAGACTTCACATTTATCCTATTCAATCTCATGTTATTAGATTTGGCTCAATGGCATCAAGATTTCGGGGGGGGGGCTCCTAGGATTGAAAACAAATGAATTTTTGATCCTCACACTGTGTTAGGTAACTTATTCAGTTCTGTCACCTACAGATTTGGTAAGTCCTTTATACCTTTATCTAAGTAACTCACAAAAACATCAAATAGAACATAATCAAGCACACGTTATTTGGGTCATTTCATCCTTCTGACGGGCTGACATTTAACTACTGACTACCTCTCGGAGTTTGCTCCCTCAACCATCTAGTTGAATCCATCTATCCAATACCCAATATTTTGGCACCTTTTCATTAATAACTTTGTCAAGTGCATTTCTAACATCTAGGTAAACTCTCCCAGTATTCCCCAAATGTACTAGTTCAGTCACCTGGTCAAGGAAGAAATAAAGTTAGTATGATGTAAACTGGCTCTACATGTTTTACACCTGTTTACAGATGTTTGTATTTGGCACATGGTAGGCACTCAAAATAAATGCATGATGATGGATCAAAAGCCACATTTTAAACTATACATTCAAGAATTTTGCCAGGTATTCACAGTGAAGAATGCTGGCTGATAGCTTGTTGAGTCTGTTCTCTTAATGAGAGTTTGGGACAATTTCCCCCTTTTAATCCTCTCTGGTTATATGACCCATTTATAGAAACCTATCTATTAAAAGGCAGTACTATGGGGCAACTAAGTGGTGCAGTAGATAAAGCACCAGCCTTGGATTCAGGAGGACCTGAGTTCAAATCCAGCCTCATTCACTTGATACTTACTAGCTGTGTGACCCTCATTGCCCCACCAAAAAAAAAAAAAAAAAGAGGCAGTCCTGAAACACAAATCTTTATCTCACTACCTCCCCAAAACATTTGCTCTCCCTGCCTGGGATTTGAGCTTTTCAATCTCACCTAATAATTAATCTTCCCTAAGATGTGCTTGTTAAAAGTTATAAAAGCCCACAGATTTTCATATTTTAATTCTGTACGTGATTAAAAAAACCAAAATAAGAGCTTTAGGTACTGGAGCATTTAAGTTCTATCATGTGACAGTGTTTCTGTGTGAAAAAGGGCTTGTCAAACAGAGCACTTCACTCCCCTTTCTTTCTGGTAACTCCCCATGCTTAAATATAACAGAGGAATAAGTTGGGGCCATATTCTTTGCCACTTGTATAGCTGAAATATTTCAAAGAAAAGTGAAAAATTGTTAAATCCCAAAGGGACAAAAATTTAACTAAGGACCAAGATAGGCTTCTAAAGCCAAACCACATGAATGGTACTCCTTTGTTCATAAAAAGGAGTTTACAAGGAAGAAAGGAAGGCTGGAAGGAAGGAAAAGCAAAGAAAAAAGTGTTAATGAAACAGTAGAAATATATGTAAAGAAGAGCTAAGCTGTTGAAGTGGGGACACAGATTTTTTTTTCATTAACACCTTAAAATAAAACTTAGCCCAAGGATATATATAGGCCCAAGCTACTTGCTCACCTTGCCAAAATTTGCTCATGTCTTCCTTAACAATAAGAGAAAGATAATCACATTGTTCAGATCAGGGATTCTCAATCTGGAGTATCCTCTTGTAAAGCCTGCCTCTATCTCCCACCGCAGAGTCCCCCCAACGAGGTACAGGCTGGCCTTCACTCCTTTCCCAAGTCTCTGCCACGGTCTCATCCTGGAGCCTCCTCACCCCCTGCCACCTTCAACTGGACTCTCCTTCTGTAAGCCCTCTAAATCCTCCCAGGACAGGGCTCCATTCTGGTCTTTATCCCCCTCTCAACTGTTTCTGGCCCCCTGCACCAGCTTCTTGTGTTCCCTTCTGGTCAGACTCCTTTCTTCCTTCTCACTGTGACCATCCTCCAGGCCTTGGTTTTTCCCAGTGTATCACTCCTGCCATGGCTATGCTGTCTTGAAACCTTGGTGAAACAGTTCAACGTTACACTAATCTCTGCATTTGGATTTCTTGCCCCTTCTTGCTCTTTGCTGACCACAGCCAGCACAAACCCAACCTTAGATAATGCATTATCCATCTTTTTTGCCCTTGTTCTTTGCTGATGATTGGCACCAGATAATATCACAAAATTGTGTCAAATAGGTTCATTACAAAGTTATGCTGCATGCTAGGTGTTGCAGTGTAAAGCACCAGTCCTGGATTCAGGAGGACCTGAGATCAAATCCAGCCCAGACACTTGACACTTACTAGCTGTGTGACCCTGGGCAAGTCACTTGATCCTCACTGCCCCACAAAAAAAAACCCCAAAACTGAAACCAAAAGAAAACAAAAATGTATGCTACATAATCTCTACTAGGCAAGGAAATCATTTAATAACTAATTGATTCACTCTCTCCCATTTACCATGTGGTTACTCCAGACATTTTCCTAAATCCTTAGGTCTCCTATGCCATGTCTCTCTTCTCAGGCAAGGACTTTTCTTCACACTTCAGAGAAAAAAGTGGAAACCATTCACTGAACTCTCCCTTTTCCTTCTCTCATCTCACATGACTCAGATCCCATTCACCCATTTCACACGAACAGGTGGCCTGTCTCCTTGTTAAAGATAGCTTCACTACATGTATCTTTGATCCCATTACATCCAATCTGCTCCAGCAAACTGCCCACTATCATCCCATCTCTCTCACTAATTCTCCAGTCTCTTCCTCTCTACTGGCTGCTTCCCCACTGCCAACAAGCAGACCCATGTCTCACCCATTCTTTAAAATACCCTTATTTGATCTGACCACTCCTCCACAATTTATCCTATATGTCTCCTCCCTTTCAAGGACAAGGCCCTTGAGAAAATCATCCATACTTGCTGCTACGACTTTTCTCTGTCACTCTACTCCTTACCAATCTGGCTTCCATCCATCCTCATCATTTAACTGAAACTGCTCTCTCCAAAGTTACCAATGAATTCTTGGCTGCCAAATCCAATGGTCTTTTCTCAGCCTCCCATCCTTCTTGACCTCCCTGCAGAGTCTGACACTGTTGATCACTTCCTTTCCTGTAATACTCTGTTCTCTCTAGGTCTTCCATATCCATGCTTACTGTGCATCGTGAACTGGATGTCCCCTACAGACTTTAAACTTATCCTAACCAAACTCATTATCTTTCTCCTCAAGCCCTTTCTTCCTCTTCATTTCCCCATTACCAGCAAGGGAACAACCATGCTACAAGTCACTCAGGCTCATTACCTATCACCCTGTTTTCTCACTTCTCATTAACCAACCTATTGTAAAGTCCTAGGGATTCCACCTTGGCAGTACTTCTTGCCTTTTCTTCCTCTGATATAGCCACCATTCTGGAGAAGGCCTCCCCTCAACAGCTCAAGCCTGGACTACTTGGTAAACTTGGGGGCAGCTAGGTGGCACAGTGGATAGAGCACCAGCCCTGGAGTCAGGAGGACCTGAGTTCAAATCCGGCCTCAGACACTTAACATTTACTAGCTGTGTGACCCTGGGCAAGTCACTTAACCCCAATTGCCTCACTTAAAAAAAAAAATTAGGTAAACTTGGATGGGAACCAGAGCAACAATTTATACAGTGATTATGATAACGCAAAGGAAAATAATTCTGAAATACTAACTGGGCAACTCCAACTCCAAAAAACTGATGAAGTTAAACAATTAAGACATAGGGAGTAAAAGGCAAATTTCCTTTATTTCATCACAGTTATTCACTACTGGGAAGGAAAGGAGGAGGAGAAGGTGTGTTTTAGTGATATTTTAAAGAAGAGAGAAAGAAGTGGCCATAAAAGAGCAAATATGTACATATATAATACACACATACATATATGCAGAGGGGAAATCTTAAGGTCATATCAAATTTTTTTTAAATCAGGATAAACTATATCTAGCCAATCATGTTCCAACTCATTCAACTTACATATTTTATACTTGAAGGCAATTATGCACACAAGAACAATGTTTAAGGAAAAATCCCAAATGTATCTCCCAATAGATCTCTCTTCTTCTGATTTGTATTGAACTTTCTTGTATAATCAGATTCCTACTGAGACAATGCATCCCAGTAGATCACAAACTCATAGATTAAGACATAGGTTATAGCCTCCAAGCCAACAACAGGAGAAAGGACCAAAGCAGGAAGCCTGCAGGCCCAGATAACTCTTTCTGCTAGGAAGGCCTGCTCTGAGCCGTGAACCCTTACCCAAGCCGGTTCTGATCCTCCTATCCAGGTGAAGTCACACTCAAGCACAAGCTCAATCTGGAAATTGAGGCACGAGGCATATAGCCCACTGCTCAATGTCCAACATAATGACAGTGAGGTGGACTGAGAAAAGCCCAAGAGGTCAGCCCAGAAGCACAATTTCCTATCAAGTCCAAAGGGAATCTCAGAGAACACAGAGAGCACCTGAAGGGATGAAACCATTTATGCAGAATACAATGATAAAGAACAATATATCTAGGAAAGAAAGAAGGGCAAAGAGAACAAAGAGTGATAGGCCTTGCTCTGAAACTAGAATGGGCCAAAGAGAAAAGAAGAATTTGGTGAAATAAGAAATATTAAAATTTAAAAAGACCAAAAAAATGCAAGAAGATATAGAGAAAAAACCCTATGATAGATAGGGTAAGAGGAAGAGAAACATCAAGAAGGAAACAAAGTAACCTTATCCTTTAAAGATCAAAAGTATTGGGGGCAGCTAGGTGGCCCAATGGATAAAGCACCGGCCCTGGATTCAGGAGGACCTGAGTTCAAATCTGAATTCAGACACTTGACTGTGTGACCGTGGGCAAGTCACTTAACCCTTATTGCCCTGCCAAGAAGAAGAAGAAGAAGAGGAGAGATACAAAACAATGCACTGGCATGAGATTTTTTGAAAAACCCAAAACTAGAAAAGCAGCAATTCCAAACCCCCCCAACTAAATGCCAAAGCAGAAATTTTGACAACGAAAATATAGATGAATAACACAGGGGGGGGGGGAGACAAATTTATAAGTGAATTCTATAAAACACTCAAAGGACAATTAATTTCATTAACACATGAATTCTTTGCAACAGTAGGGAAAAGGAGTGGGGGCATCTTCCAAACTCTTCTATGATACAAAATAATATTGATAACCTAAACCAGAGAGACAGAACAAGAAAGGAAACTGCAGGCTGAGAGCCATCACGAAAGTGATACAACATGTATAACCTATATCGAATTGCTTGCCATCTCAAGGAGGGGGGGAAGTAAGGGAGGTAGGAAGAGGATAAAAATCAATAATTTAATAATAATAAATTAAGAACTCAAAATTAATGTTTAAAGAATTGTTTAAAATGTTTTACATGTAATTAGAAAAATATTTTTAGGAGTGATGCAAAGGTATCAAATGAAATATTAGAATACAGCTACAAAAAAAGAGAATGCATTATAACAAGGTTGGAGTTATACTTGGAATGCGGAGTTCAATAAGAAACACTATAAAAATAGACCATATTAGCGAACAAAAAGAACAATACTTTTAACAAAAGATGCCTTAAAGTATTTTTTGATTTAACCTTTCTTTTTTTTTTTTGTTGCGGGTAAAGTATTTTTACAAAATCCAACACCTGATTCTGTAAAATATCTCTGAGGTTCCACCTCACACCTATGAGACTGGCAAAGTTGACAAAAAAGGAAGGTACCAAATGTGAAAGGGCTGGTGTTTGGTATAGCCATCCTGGAAAGCATATCCTTTGATCTGTGATACCACTATTAGGAATATACCCGAAAGAAAGAAAACAATGGATCCATTTGTACAAATGTTCATAGCACCTCTATTCATGGTGGTAAAGAATTGAGAATTTAGGAAACACCCATCAATTGGGGAATGGCTAGACAAGTTATGGCATATGTATGTGATAGAATGCTACAGTGCTACAAAATGATAAAGAGGATGGTTTTAGAAAAACCTGGTCAGCCTTCTATGAATTGATGAAAAGTGAAGTGAGCAGAAACAGTACACTTTATATAGTAAAAACAATATTGTAAAGAAAACAATTTTAAAAGCCTGGGAACACTGATCAACACAACAACAGCCAACCACAGTTCCAGAGGGCTCGTGATAAAGTAAGCTACCTCTAAATAAGAATGGTGACTGGCTTAGAATACAGCATATTGGGGTTTCTGTGGACACACATACACACACACACACAATATGTATTATACGTTTGATTTTTGTTTTTGTTTTTTTTTGCAGGGCAATAGGGGTTAAGTGATTTGCCCAGGGTCACACAGTAAGTGTCAAGTGTCTAAGGCCGGATTTGAACTCAGGTACTCCTGAATCCAGGGCCGGAGCTTTATCCACTGCGCCACCTAGCTGCCCCTTGTATTACACATTTGTAGTGGGTTTTTCTTGCTTTCTCAATGAGGAAGGGGATTCAGAACAGAAAATAAAATTGTATTTAAAAGAAAAAAGATAGAAAAGACAATTATTACCAAAAAGAAAAATAAAAATTATCTAGGCCAGATACATTTAACTTTCTTTGTGTGAAATATTAAAATGTTGTTCTTAGCTTAATTTCATCCAGATTCACTTCCTGAAAAAAATCTCCAAAAGATATTAATATTCTAACCAAAATCCAGAGCTTCCAGGTCAAAGTAAAAATACTTCAAGTAGCTAGAAAGAAAGCATTCAAGTGCGAAAGAACACACACAATTTACCAGTCACCACAATACAGGAGCAGGGAGCATGAAATACAATATTCCAGAAGGCAAAGGGTATATAGACTTACAAATAACTTATCCGGCAAAACTAAACAAAATCCTACAAGGGAAAAAAAATGCACCTTTAATGAAACTGAAGACTTTCAAAGCAATACTTATGAAAAGACCAGAGCTGCATGGGAGCTTTAGATTCAAATACGAGAGTTAAGAGAAACATAAGAGAACGAAAAGAGAGGGAAAGAGAAATTCCTGGGGTAGAAGTACAAGGAAGGTTATGGAAAATTACCTCATAAATTAGGGCATGCAAGTAGACATTTGTATCATCAAGGAAGAGGTGGGAGGAGTAGCTGACACTTGAACCTGTCATCTGAAGTAATCAAAGGAGAAAAACACACGTTGGGTAAGGAAATAAATTTTACAGGGGCAGCTAGATGGCCCAGTGGATAAAGCAGCAGCCCCGGATTCAGGAGGACCTGAGTTCAAATCCAGCCCCAGGCACTTGACCCTTACTAGCTGTGTGGCCCTGGGCAAGTCACTTAATCCTCACTGCCCCACTCCCACCCCCAAAAAAGGAGGGAAAATAGATTGAGGGAGAAGACTCCCTTACTACCAATATTTCACTTAACTCTACCTTAAACTACTCCCTAAAAACAGACTCTAAGGATGTACAAAAATATTTATATCTCTTTTTGAGCTGGCAAAAAATGGGTATCTGAATAGGTGCCCATAAATTGGGAAATGGCTGAATAAATTATGGTATGTAAATGTATTTGCACTATTGCGCTGTAAGAAAAGATGAATCCTGGGATTGTTTTCAGAAAAGCCTGGAAAGATAAATGAACTGATACAGAATAAAATGAAAGAATTAGGCAGTCTGATCAATGTAACGACTTACAATTTCAGAGGACTAACAATGTAACACATTACACACTTTCTAATAGGAAAGTGGAAGACTAGAGTACAAAGTGAGACATAAGATACACATAAGTATACATGTATATATAACATGGTCAATGTGGAAATTTTGTTTCATGTTTGTAAACAGAGTTTACTTTTCTTGTTTGAGCAATGAGGGAGAAGTATGAAGGTGGTAGGGAGAAAGTGGATTTTGATGACTGAAAAACAATTTTTTCTTTAGAAATCAAAAAATTCTGGGGCAGCTAGGTGGCAACAATGGTTTAGAGCACTGGCCCTGGAGTAACCTGAAATTAAAATCTGGCCTCAGACACTTTACCAGCTGTGTGACTCCTGGGCAAGTCACTTAACCTCCATTGCCCTGAGCAAAAAAAAAAAAAAAAAAAAAAAAAAGGCACCCACCATTACAACATCAGTATGTGTTAAAAGTAGGACTTGAATCTAGTATTTCCTGGCTTTTTAAGATGAGCTCCTACCCACCATATCCCTCTGCCTCTCAGTGACATGATTATATTGATGGTATTCCCAATATTGAATCACCTTGGTATATATTATATAAATGCTACTTGTTCAAAAAAAACAAAACAAAAAAAAATATGGTATAAATAAAAAAAAACCGACTGGTCAAATTCTACTTCCAACCACTTAAAAGCTCTATGACCCTGTCATTTCATTTAGCCTTTCTGAGTTTCTTTAGTCCATAAGGCGGGGGAGAGAAGGAATATGCATAGCACTTACACTCACAGATGGCTTGCATACATAGTAAGGCCCTCAGCAGTAGGCAGGACCACTCTCACACTCTCATCCCCTCCCTATGCTATGGAATAGCAGAACCTGACTGAGGGGTGGGGGTGGGGGAGGTGTTCAGATTTCTCAAACACCCTTTAGAACCACCCAGGCACACAGCTCCACATGTACTCCATCACTTATTCAGGACTGATATTCAATTCAACATCATTATCACTCTAGTAATGAAGAAGACACTGAGTGTCTAAGTTCAGGTTGCCTTCCCTGACTCCCAGTCTCTGATTCCTCACTCCCATCTATCCCACCCTACCCTTTCACACAGCCTTCTGCACTTGGAAGCAGACTGGTACTCAACTGCCCTTCATCTTATTCAACCGAGTCCTCTGTCAGGCCTTAGCAATCATTTTTCGTAAATCAGCTGTCCTCCTTTGTATAATGCTGATAAGGAGCAGCATGGCCCAGTGCACAGAGAGCTGGCCTCAGCAATAGAGGCCCTGTGGTCAAGTACCCACTGTCTTGGATGTCTGCTGGTCCTATGACCCATGCAAGTCACTTCACTCGGAAACGCTAAAATTGTCAATTAGAGAAGAGATGGCAATCTGTAATAATAGGAAGAGTTTCTCCATCTGGAAGCAACCTTCACTAATGAAATCATAGATTGAATACCCTATTCTTGTACACACGTGATTTTCCTCCTACTTCCCAAATAAAATGTAACCTCTTGAGAGCTGCAAATTAGTTCCTTTTGCCTCTTTGCCTTAACCTGACCTAGTTGGAATTAGGGAACATTCAGTTCACCAAAAATGAAAAAGTGCTCTCTTTTCTTTGTTTTTAGATGTTTATACCATATGGTGATTAATCTTTGAATATTAACAAAACTCACTTGGGTCCCTTAGAACCTTACATGCAATTCCTCTCAGTGCTTGTTAAAAGTTCTCTTTTCTGAGCCTGGTTTATTTATTGAGGTTATTTCCCTGTTCTGTCAATTTAACTAATCTGCATAAAACCATTTGTAGCAGTATTAGTTGTAACAGGAAAAATGTGGGGAATAACTCACACATACCCAATGATTTCAGAATGACTTGAATATTGGTATGTAAATGTAACAGAGTAAAAATTGCACCATAAAAATGACAAATATAAATACAAATATGGAAGACTTACATGAAGTAATGCAGAGTGAAGAAAGCAGAAGCAAAACAATATACACACTGACTACAACTATGTAAAAATGACAGCTCAACAAAAGCTGGAAAAAAAAAATACACAAAAGAAAAAGTGTTTAGAAAGACATGGAAACAAGAAAAGTAATTGAACAGTTCTCCAAGAAGGCATATTGATACACTAGAGAACTCTATAGATCACTTCTATGAAAATGCCCCTATTGGAACAAAATTTGACATAACATAAAATAACCTAATATCTTAACACAGAAGAAGTCTTAGAGGCCACCTAAACAGAGGTAGAAGGTTGCTCAGGAAGACATCAGTTCCCTATAATACCTGAGCTCTTTGCAACAGGGCTCAACCAGTGGTCAGCTCACTGTCTGGGTTGGTGGGGGGGGGGTAGGTCAAAAGGGTGCTGGATTTGGGGGGGGTCAGAACCTCCCATCAAATTTCTCACTGTTATTCTCTGGGTCACCTGACTTTTTGGGGAACAAAAGAAGAAAGGGGGCTACACTAATAGCTTCTGAAGTCACATTCAGCTCTAAGTCTCTGACCCTTCTTGCCACTGCCTACTGCCCTGGACAGCAAAGGCCTGTCTCTGCTTAGGGTTAGCCCTCTTTTCCTTTATACAGACTGATTCTCGCTCTAGGTAATACCTCCTCAGGGTTTCCTCATTCCACCCTTGGAGACCAAGATTAGACTAATCCCTTTTTCTGGAGACAGGTGGTTCAAACAAGACACCTATCATGTGAGCCTCCCTGGTTCCTTGATCTTAAGGCTTAGCTCCTCAATGGTTTTGCCTCTGCGAATGCTTTCCCGTGAATATCTTTATGTCCTTCCTAAACTGTGGTACCCAGAACTTAACATGATATTCTATATGGGGAAAGAGCTACAACTCCTTCTTCCTCCTCGTTTAAAAGAATTCTTTTTTCTATTTTCCATTTTTGAAAGCCTCAACTTAATTCCACATCAACTAAAATGTGCAATTTCCATATACACACAGAAAGTTGCATATGAAACTGTGTAAGAAAATATGCTGTAAAATTTATAGCATTCTCTTTACATGGTAGCAAGGAATTGGAAGTTGAGGGGGTGCCCATCAATTGGGAATGGCTGGACAAGTTGTGGTATATGAATACAATGGAATACTATTTGTCCGTAAGAAACGATGAGCAGGAGGAGTTCAGAGAAACCTGAGGGTCTTGCGTGAGCTGATGATGAGTGAGATTGAACAGAACGCAAAGAACATTGGTAAACAGTATCATCAACATTGAGTGTTGACCTACTGTGATGGACTATATTCTTCTCACCAATACAATGGTACAGAAGAGTTTCCAGGGGAACTCATGATAGAAGAGGATCTGCCAAATCCAAGAAAAAAAAAAGAACTGTGGAGTATAGATGCTGAATGAACCATACTATTTCTTTTGTTTTTGGTGCTGTTGGGTTTTTTTTCTATTTTGAGGTTTTTCATCATTGCTCTGATCTTTTATAACAGGACTAATGCAGAAATAGGATTAATGTTATTATGTGTGTATATATATATATATATATATGTGTGTGTGTGTATAGATATCTATAATATCTATATGTATATAGATATATAGATATAATCTTATATCAGATTACCTGCTGTCTAGGGGAGGGAGGGAGAAAAATCTGAAATTGTAAAGCTTGTATAACAAAAGTTGAGAACTATCTTTACATGTAATGGAAAAAAAATAAAAGACCTGTATGTAAAATTAAAAAAAAAATTTTTTTTAATTTTATAGCACTTCCTCAGAATGTGAACTGCCATTGCTAAATCATACTACAAGAAAAAATTGTTTTATAAACTACAGCTCTCTTTATTGATAAACAGTGTACCAGTAAACAATAACTCCTGTTTGGCTTTTCGAGTCTTCCTAACTAGAATTGCATGCCCTGCATTTGGTGACCATGGGCTGTGGCCTCCTGGCTCTACCCCATACAAGGTGCTTGATTTGCCTCTCAACTCTAGGCATCTTCTCAGCTGCCCTCTGTGTCCAGAATTCTCTCCTTCCTCGTCTCATGTTCAAGTCTCAGTGAAAACTCCTAGCCTTCATGCTAGTGCCAGTCTGCTGAAATAGTCTCCAATTGTCCCCGTCTAGTCCTGTGAGTGGCACAGCTGTCTTTATGTTGTCTTCCTCTATCATATCATGAAATACTTGAGAGAAAGGACTTATTTGCTTTTCTAGGTATACCAAGTGTTTAGGACAGTGTTTTGATAGATCACAAGTAAAATAATAAATGCTTGTTGTCTCAACTTTCAGAGAAACCTGGGAAAATCTGCATGAACTGATGATGAATGAAACAAGCAGAAGCAGAACAGTTTATACAACACTGAAAAGACAATTTTTTTTTAAAGTGAGGCAATTGGGGTTAAGTGACTTGCCCAGGTCACACGGCTAGTAAGTGTTTAGTGTCTGAGGCCAGATTCGAACTCCCGGTCCTCCTGACTCCAGGGCCAGTGCTCTATCCACTGTGCCACCTAGCTGCCCCAAAAAAGACAATTTTTTAAAGACCTAAAGAATAACGATCAATGCAATGACCAACCTTGATTCCAAAAGACTGTTGAAGCATGCTACCAAATTACTAACAGATGGACAGACTCGAGATTTATTATATAAGAGGGGAAAAGAAGGAATAGAGATAGGGCCAGTAAAAAATAAAAAATAGGAAAATCAAAACATCTTTTAAAAACCCACATTAAAGAGATAAGGAAAAGGGGGGTAGCTAGATGGCACAGTGGTAAAGCACTAGCCCTGGATTCAGGAATACCTGAGTTCAAATGCGGCCTCATACACTTGACCACTTACTAGCTGTGTGACCCTAGGCAAGTCACTTAACCCTCATTGCCCTGCAAAAAAACCCCAAAACAAGAGATAAGGAAAAGAATTACAGACAAGAAGAGTATCAAATGATATCTGTTGAATACATTATATAATTAAAAAGAAAAGCAAATATATACCAGAGAGATTCTAACATTTCATACATAATCACCCTTTTTTGTTGTTTTCTTAGGCTGTTCTACAACATATTTGAAAGTAACCATTTCATTTGATGCTCTGTACAGTTAAAAAAATCATTTTCTGAAGAACAGCTGATTTAGAGATGGGGGGACTATTTACTAACTGTGTGACCCTGGGCAAATTAAAATCACCCAGTGCCCAGGTTTTCTCATCCTGTACAATGAGAAGTTTTTTAATGTTTGCCTTTGGTTTGATACAGCTTCAGCTCTGCTACTAGTGACCTTGGACTAGCTTAATTTTCTTAACCTAGGTTGGTAAATGTTTGTTTTTTAAAAATTATAACTATTTAAATATAATTAGCTTTCCTTAGAAACCC
Organism: Dromiciops gliroides; assembly: GCF_019393635.1. NCBI lineage: Eukaryota > Metazoa > Chordata > Mammalia > Microbiotheria > Microbiotheriidae > Dromiciops > Dromiciops gliroides. Next base: position 23,041,443 of record NC_057866.1, on the reverse strand, counting down.
ATATACTTGATTTTATGTGTTTAATAGCTAAGTAACAATAGCTAACTAGTCTATAAATACCATATAATACATATAACTACCATATAATACATTATTATGGGCCATTAATTGTGCTAGGGGGCTTTACAATGATCTTAGTTGATCCTCAATCCCACTATATAAAGTAGGTGCTATTATTATCACCATTTTACAGATGAGAAAACTGAGAGGTTAGGTGACATATCAGCATCACACAGCTAGTACATATAGAAGCTAGACTCATAGGCCAGACACTCCTACCTGCCCATTTAAAACATTATTCTGAGGGAAAAAAATCCAAAGGCTTCACCAGACTGCCCAAAGGATTACATGATATGAAAAAAACACTTAAGAATCCTTGGTCTCCATTTCCTCCACTAATTAGCTAAAATAAGGGACTCACCTAGCCCCCTTTATATCACAAGAGGTCTAGGAGAAGAAAATGAGATCACAGATCTCAAAGGACCTTGAAAAAGTCAAAAGCATTATATGCAGGATCTATGTTTTTATTAGTGTAGGAACCTGAGTTAAAGGCATTATAACCAAAGGAAAAGAAAAGGTTTGTAAAACTAAACTTCAAGATAGATGAAAAGCTCCTGCCCTAATAAGGGATAGAGAAGACCTCAAATTCATATATTCTCTCTCCCTTCTCCCTATCTCACACACAGAGTTGATTACATGCTGTTTTCTCACCATCAGGCTGAGATCCTTGAGAGCAGGGACTGGTTTTTGTATCTTGGTGTACTACACAACAGAGCTTAGAGATTGGCACAGATTACCTGCTTAATAAATGTTTGTTGACTGGATTAAGCTGTGATATTGTGATAACGATTTTCAATATGCCATCTGATGGAGAATGGTTCTTATTCTAAATTTTTGAACCATTCTCCAACCAATAAACACCCAATAAAAATGTTAGAAATGGTAATTTTTCAAAGGAAGAAATACAAGCTAGGAATAGGGAAAAAAAATGTCCTAAATTGGAGAGTAATTTAAGCAATTCATACCCTCAGATTGGCAATTGAAAAACTAGAAAAAATGACAATATGTAGATGGGGGCTATAAGAAAATAGGACTATGAATCTGTTGGTAGGGGCTGTGAATTGGTTCAGCCTTTTGGAAAGCAATTTGGAAGTATGACCCAAAATTCAATCACCTATGCATACTCTTTAACTCATACTACTACTAGGCCTATCCTCAAAGAAATCAAAGAAAGAATGAATAGGACTACTCTGTACAAGCATTTACATAGAGTTGCCCTTTTTCTTCTCTAGTCACTTGTTTGGTCATCAAAAAGAAACTAAGGGGTACCCATCAACTGGAGAATGGCTAAATAAATTTATAATATATGAATGTAGTGTATTATTTTGGGGGCCATTAGAAATGACAGAAAGGATCATTTCAGAGAAACCTAGGAAGACTAGCATAAGCTAATGCAAAGTGAAGTGAGCACAACAAGGGATAATAAACTTTAACAACACAGTAAAGAAAAACAACTTTGGAAACTCCCTTAAGAACTCTGCTCAATGCATTATTAACCAAAATTCCAAAGGACCACACCTGAAAGAAGGGGTTTAAGAAGCAGAATGAAAAAAGGTTTTGGCCCTGTCAAGGAGGGGAATTTCTCTTGCGTGACCATACGTATGTCACAAGAAGTTTTGCTTCCCCCATACCATAGGGAGGTAGGGGAAGAGGTAGCAAGGAGAATCAATATTTGCTACTTAAAACACAAAATATCTTTTAAAAAGATCTAGACCACCATCTTATACCATTTACCAGTAATAAAACAATTAGGAAAACTATCAGTAGGAAGGTGGTGTCTGGCCTAGAGTCAGGAAGACTTCTCTTCCTGAGTTTCAAATCTGACTACAGACACTTCCTAGCTGTGTGACCTTGGGCAAATCACTTCACTTTATTTGCCTCGATTTCCTCATCATAAAATGAGCTGGAGAATGAAATGGCAAAAGAGCTCCAGTATCATTGCCAAGAAAACCCCAAAGGGGATGAAAGAAGAGTTGAGCTCAAGTGAACAACAACAACAGTCAATGGGGAGGGGGAACACTGAGTTAATGAGAGAAAGCTCCAGCTGGATCCATGGCCTATGTATAAAAAAAAAAAACCCACAGTGTCTACGTCCATTATTTTTATTATCAGAAGCAGAGGCAGCCTGGCACCCTGGAATAGGGGCTAGCTGTAAAGCTTCATATGAAGTCGTACATAGGCCCAAGTCCTGAGGGGGACACACACTAGCAAGCCGGTAAGAATCAAGATAAGCAAGCCTCTGGGGGCTGCTGAGATCTCTGGCAGCGTACTGATCACTGGACAACTCTCCCACACTAGAAGTTGTGGAAGAAGGCCTGATACTAATGAAACCACAGATCTGGTGCCTATCCCAATTATCATCGTCATCTTCATCCAGGGTGGGTGTGAGGGAAAGCTATTTGTAAACCTCTGTAAATAATTACAGACCTTACTTGACATAAAAATAGTTTTTTTTAGGAAACTGGAAAGACAACATAGGAAAAAGCATCTGCTTCAAAAGATCAAGTCCCTCCCTCTGTCTCAGAGTCCCCTCACCTCATGAATGTTTTACCTTTCCCAAAGAAGGGATTTGGTTCTTATGCCAATAACACAGACCACAAACAACACAACTACAGACCACTAGTGTGCACAACAAGACCTGAGCTCAATATCACCTGTTATCTGAGCAACATTCCTCTCTGGTACTTTGAAATTCCCAGCTTTTAAGAACAGGCTCCATGTGTCTCAGTGACTGATACTAAGGCAAGAGAGATAGTGCTACAGATGTGTCCCTTCTTCAATACTAATATAGTATATAGACAAGTCAAAATCTCGTCTTTATTTTGACAGCATTCAACACGTTGCTGTCACTTCTGGCACTATCAGTTAAAAGAGAAATTTTTTGATTCTTGCTCAAAATTTATTTGTGCCAATTTTACTCCATTCAGAATCATGGTTTTGAGTATTTGGTCATCATCTGCCACAGGTAAGTATAGATCTACACTAGGCATGAACTACCTAACAGCATCCACTGTAACAGGCTTCTTATATATACTTTTTAAAAATTCAACATGTTCCAAAGCAACATGTGATATTGTAGAATCAGCAGAAGATAGAGCTATCGTTCAAAACTGCTTTACTGTCATAGGGAAAGAGTACAGTCTGCAGAAACTAGAATCATGTAGCTGGGAGGGTTAGAGCTCTATGGAGCACACTTTTTGCAGATCACTTGGGCCAAGGCAGCATTTACTAACAAGAGAACCAATCTGGGGATCCCAAAACAGCTGTCTTTTTCTCTCCTCATTCTAATTCTTTAATCTTCTGAAGGAGACAAGTTTAAGCAAATAAGAGAAGGGAAAAACAATCCAATCTATTTGCTTACAACAAAAATCAGACCATAAAACATACTTACACAGGGCTGGCATTCAAAGAGCAATGATCCACCATCATTTCTGGAAGGAAATCCAACTTAAACGCAGCCATCACCTCGCTCTTCTGTTCAAAATCAATAATCCTAAACTTGCTATACTTGTCTGACCAACAAATATATAAAGCTTAAAGACTCCTGAGCCTCACAACAACGACACACTAGAAAGAGCAGAAGAAGCTCAGGGAGACCAGCAGTAAATGACACAGACACAGGCTGGGATGGGAAAGGGGCAAGAGAGTAATGGATTAAAAAGGGGCTGTAACCATGTAAAAGGAGGCTCCGCTCTACACACAATGAAAGTGCTGATGCAGTAGGCTTGTTTTGTGTGGTTTTCCCTGGCAAAGCAGGACTAAGTGCACTGTCAGATAAACAGTGTCAGATTCATGAAGATAGCAATGGGTGATAGAGTGGAAGAAACACAAACTTGTTTCTCACTCCCCAAACTGCTTCCCCTAAACATCAGTTCCCAAAGTCCCCTAAAGCATGGGATTACCTGAACCAATAATCTCATCATTAAGATCTGTTACAGCTTCAGAATATTTTACAGAAAAAGAATTCTGGCTGTTTAACTTGAATTATAAACATAGCCCCTCTCTGAATGGCTTAACAATGGGTACAGTGCTAATTACTATATATGGTCACACATCCCAGGCAATCCTCCACTAAAGTCCTAGTCTAATACCTCATATCATGGTGCAGAGGTGACCCTAGTTTCTTAAAAAATTCTTGCAGCTTCTGCCTAATTTATGAAGCTTCAAGCATGAGTCCAACAATGGACTCTTTCCTAAGCATTTAGTTTAGCTGTTTGGAAAGACTTATCATCATGAGGCTAGTTATAAAACCAATTGTTTTTAGTCCACAACAACTCAGGAAGACTATCATCTAAGGTTAAGGGAGTAACTACACCCAAGAAATCACTGACCTTTCAGTCCTTTAAGTATTCCAGTGTCTCAAGGAAATAAGAAGGCCAAAGCGTACACGCCCCCACCCCTCACACTGGAAGGTGTGCCCAGTCAGCCACAACACTCTGGCCAATTGAGGAAGCAGTCAAGGAGGGGAGTATCCTGGGCCCTGAGGGATGAGCTGTTGCTTCCAATACTTCCTACCTTAGGACTCAGGGGCAAGTCCCTTCCCAATGTGAGCATCAGTTCCTCCATTTGTAAAATGAGAGGATTCGATCATAAAGCTTCCAAGTTCCCTTCCAGTTCTAAATTCTGTGATGTTCCCACCTAAATGAGCCAACCATATGCTTCTGAGAGGAGGGGTAGGGATATTTGGGGAGGGAGAACAAGTTGTATCTCTTTGCTTTATCAGCAGATAACAAGCAGTTTTCAAAAACCCTGGGTTCCTTATGACTGAGGCACAACATCAATATCATTAAATCATCTATTTCTTAAACAGTTTCTAAATAACGTTTATTCAGTTCTTTTGTTGGCCCTGATTTTTTTTTTAAAGTAACTTTTCTAAAAAGGCGTGAAGACCAATCATCAGTGTTAATAAAATTGAGATGTGTAGAACCCGCACATAAAAATTCTAATATGGATCAGCAGCAGAGATAAACATACAAATCAGACAGAAGCAATGTTACTGTTCCTGTTCCTGTTCTTCCCAAGCAACATTCAGGCAGTGACTTAAAACAACACTAAGAGGCCATTCTCTAGGAGACCTTCCTAGGCTCCTTGCCTTGTTTCCCTTTGATTCCATGTTCCTAGTACAAACTGGGAGAAAAAACTAACGACTCCAATTTGTTTTGTTGTTAAGGGGCATTTCTAGAGCTTTCTGGCTCACGTATTTGGAAGCTGTTTAGAAAAAGCAGGAGAGTTAATGCAGCATCCTAACAGCTGTTTTGATCATGACCAAGGGGGAACAATAATAGATATGGGGCAAGTTCTTTGCACCCTTTCCCCGTGCACACCTTATAATCTTGTTTGAGAGACAGCAGCCAGTAAACCCTAGCTTCACCTAGTGTAATACCAATCAAATTACATCTCTTTGCCCTAGTTTCCTTTCTACACAGAACAATACTGGACCCCTTCTATACAGTATTATTTGGTTCAACTTATTAGTAAATTCAACATGAAAATACTGTTGAAAAAGTAATCATCGAGATGCCAAGCAACTCAGGATAAGCAGAGAGCATGCAAGAATAAGCACTGTTAAGTGAATCAGAAAATTTCCCCTTATACACATACATTATGAAAATTCATGTGGCAAGTGTTACATGCTTAAACCTTCAACCAAAGTTGGAGAAAAGACTATTGGCTTAATTTCACACTAGCTTTATTAAGTTGGCTAAAATTGTCCCCTGGGCAACTTTTACCCTGCCATTAAAATTCAATTGAGCTTATTACTATAAAAATGCTACTTGGCTTTTAAAACCTAAGCCTCATATGCTAGGATCATAAACACCTGAGCACAACCTAGTGTTTGTTTGATAAACTGTTTAGGAAATAAATTCCCATTTATCAGAACTGCCAGCAAAGCACCACAAAATGTACCTGAGATACACTATGACCTTAGCTTTGATGAGGGTCTGATATTCAAAATACACAGAATAATAACAGAAATATGTGAGACCAAGGCACTACACTCTCTATGGGAGAAGTGGTAAAAAGATATGCTCCAAATCATCACTAAAAAGAGAAATCAAACTTTCTACCCAGCAACCTGTCAAAAATGTTAAAAGATGTGGACAGCCAACACTGGAGAGGTTCTCTGAAGAGAGCCCCACTGGAAACATGTTGGTGGTGCTATAAATAAATTGGTCTGACCATTTACAAAAGCAAGTGGGAATACAGGAAGGAAGGAAGGAAGGGAAGGAGAACGCGAGGAAGGCAGGGAGGGAAGGCCAGAGAATCACAGGTATAGAATGTAAGAAGGTCAGAAATAGAAAGTTCTCACTTATATTACAATATTCACAGAAGCCCTTTTGTACTAGCAGACAACTGAAATAAAGTGGATGCCATTCAAGTGGAGGACGGATAAGTAAATTGTATTACATGAATGTAATGAAATGTTGCTGCATAATTACACAAGAGAACTACAACTGTTCATAGAAATATGAACAATTCAAAAGGTAAGACAATATTTATAAGCACTGATACAGAATGAAATAAGAAGAACCAGGAAAATGATACCCAGTGACTATACAATGCAAATCAAATAATAAAAAGAACCTAAATGCCAGAGTTGAGAAAAGGCACCTGCTTCCTTTCATGGCAAAGGTGGAAGACGATGAATAGGGAATGATACACAGCCTTTGAGACACTGCTGATGCACTGCTTTGCTTGGTTTTGCTATTTATTTTCTCTTTCTTTTTTAATATTGTTAATACGAATATATGGATCACCTGGATTTGATGGAGGTACCTTATTAGCCAAGGGGAGTTTTATGAAACCCTGGATTAATAGGAGAAAAATGTCCTTCAACTGAACTCTGAACTGAACCCAGATAGCTAACAGATAAAAGACCTTACCTAGTGACTTCTTTTTCCTCACGATAATAAGTCCCTATCTTATGGTAACATCTGGGCATCCTCATCCTTGCCAAACCCTTTTTTGGAATCCTGTAGTCTTGTCATGATGCTTCTGTATTTCCTCCATACTTGTTATAACTGAAATTGTTAAACTGCTTTTTGCTTCTGGGTTGATTTTCTGTATCATACTATTTGACAACGCCCTGTAACCAGTGCACTAAAACCTTACATAAAACCTCAGAAATGGGGAGTCTTCTGAGCTTCTCCCTTAGGAGGGAAGTCTCCACATGTCATGTGTTTTGTTATATTTCTTCTGGGGACAATTAAATATTAAACGGATATTTTTTTCTGTCTGTCTCTGATCTGTTTTCATAGGTATGTTTTTTTTCTATCTGTCTCTGATTTGTAGGAGAAATTAAACATTATTTCTCTGATCTGGTTCATTGTAGGAGACAGGCAGATATATCATGTTCTCTTTCTAGTTAGTAGGAGATATAATATTATAATTTCTCTGATCTGTTTTTTTTTCTTTTTTTTTTTTTGGTGAGGCAATTGGGGTTAAGTGACTTGCCCAGGGTCACACAGCTAGTAAGTGTTAAGTGTCTGAGGCCGGATTTGAACTCAGGTACTCCCGACTCCCCTGATCTGTTTATTAATATCTGTTTATTAATTTGTAGGAGAGGGGCAGCTAGGTGGCACAGTGGATAGAGCACCAGCCCTGGAGTCGGGAGTACCTGAGTTCAAATCCGGCCTCAGACACTTAACACTTACTAGCTGTGTGACCCTGGGCAAGTCACTTAACCCCAATTGCCTCACTAAAAATAAATAAATAAATAATTTGTAGGAGAAATTAAACATTATTTCTCTGATCTGTTTGTAGGAGGCAGGCAGATACAAAAGCTATATTTTAATATTCGACAATATTTGTTACAAAGTAAAGTTCATAGGGGAAAAAAAGAACAAGTAGATTTTGAAAATAAATGTTATTTTGCAAATAAGAAACCAAACCGTATAAACAAAGATAAACCAGTTTTACTGAAGATATTTTAAAGAAAGTACGTTGTCAAGTTGAAAGCACTGTGTTTTCAGATCACTTTGAAAGCTGAACGGAGGGTGACCCAAAGTGCCTCAAGTAACTTAAGGCAGGGAGACCCACTAACGAGCTATAAAACAGTTCAGGTAGAAGGTGATTTTGGCTGGCTATGTGAGGAATGAAGTATGCATAAGACATAAGTTTTAACTTCCCTCACTTGTAAAATCTTTTCCAGCACAGACTGTGCATGTTAAGGGGGAACAAAGAAAGGAGGAAAAGCCAGAGCTGAGATTTCCTTGAGAGAGGAATCCTTCCTTGGTAAAGACCCTTTCTCTACCAATGCAAATCTTCACCTATTCTGTACCTCAGTCTCAGAACTACCTGGAATACAAAAAGAGTGATTTTGTCCAGCAAAATCCTCCGGATGGATTAGAGACAAGCCTTCAAACCAGATCTTTCTACCTCCAAATCTAGATTTCTAGCCACTACTCTCTGGCTGTCTCACTAAAATGCTTGAGAATCTCTTAATTCAAAATCTCAGTGGAAGAGGGAAACCAGAGATATGTCACAACTATTCAACTTTAGAGAAAGGAAAAAATGCGGAAATGGGCAAAACTGAAAGGTATATAGTTGATTCAATTAACAGAAGGTTACTTAGGAGAAAATTTAACAGCTTACTGGGTGTTTGTCAAGACTGAAAAAACAAAACAAAAAACAAAAAAGAGGCAACTGACCAAACAAAATTCCCAGCAAAGCTAAAAGGAGAGGTCAAATAAAAGACATCTTTTGTTTTTTTCAAAAGGGAAAATAGGCCAAGTGAGAATTGACTTCTCAGCCTACAAAATCAACTTTTAAGTCAAGTAAAAACAAAAAATTAGTTGAGGAAAAGAAATGTGAGAACAATTTTGCAAGAAACTAAGAGGGTCTTAGAAGACACAACTTTAATGAAGAAAGCTGGAGAATTGATGAGTCTGCTTGTTGATCATGGAGCTAAAAATAAAAAGTCAGAAATGAAAAAAATCACAAAGATCCACTGAATCTGACTTAAAAATCCCCCCTCTATAATGTGAGAGATGCGGTCCTCTGCCTTTGATTGAAGACCCGTAAAAGGAGCAAACCCAGTTCTGGAAGATACCGGCCTTTTGGCTAGTTCTTATTGTCAAGAGGTTTTCTGTACAGCAAGTCTAAGTTTTTCTCTGCAATTTCCCACTATTGCTCCTAGTTGAGCCCTTTGGGGACCATCCAGAACCAGACTGACACTCAGAAGAGAGAACTGCAGAGGCCATCCAGTTTAAGCTGAACAAAAATACCTTCTACAAGATGCCTGGCAAGGGGCCCCACCATGCTTTGCTTAAAGGCCTTTTGGGAAGGGAAGAAGGAAATAATCATTCAACACAGCACTTCCTATGTGCCAGGCACTGTACAGTTTTATCTCAAAGAAAGAGAAAAATGATCCAAAAAATGCTTCTAAATAGCAGCAGGCATAAAAGAAAATGTCCAAATGTCTTGAGATATAAAAAAGGGAAGCCTTCATCTTTCTGAAGGCAGTTTTTCAATGTATTGTACTAATTGGGGATTATTTAATAGGAAAACCTCCATCAGGCCCATACCTGTAGTTTCACACCTCTCCTCTGGATTTGTCTTCACTCTAGAAAACAAAGAAAACACATAACAGTAATTAAGTGTTCCATGTCCAACAAAGTATCTTTGACACTACAACTGGTGTTTCCACATTTATTGCTTCCTTCTGAAGAAAAGCCCTTTCACCATCATGGCAGAGGATAGGAAAAAAATGAATTATTTCACTCTCCTGGTATATATAATGCCACCTAATATGTCAAAGTATAATTACAAATCAATATAACATAAAAGGGAACCAACAGGTTTAGGAAATTGCCTAAAGCTAGCTTGTCAAAAAAAACTATGAATCCCTGACAATCTGAGTCCCCACTATGTAACTTTTAGATCACATCCCTACTCTTGGGAATTTTTGGAAGAAACTCTCTTCTCAGTATTAGAAATAATATATATTTTTTAAAAACCTGGTATTACTAATGATACTACTCGAAGCCTCCTAGTCCTACCAGAAAGAAATTGAGTTCTTGCCTAAGTAAATGAATTTTGGAGACCCCAGAGTTAGTGGTAGACCACAGAAACCAAAGAAATCTCAAGATGGGAAAGTTAATAGAAGGGAAAAAGCAAGCTGGGAAACCACAAAACCAATCTGTCCAGTCATGTTAAAAATAAAGCTCTTATGGGTAAGTAAGGATCAAGGACAAATTGTTTGCTAGAAATCCCACCAATGTGTGTTCACACCAACTATTAGCAGCAATATATCTGATGCTGCTGTCTATGCCTGACCCACTCTTGTGAAAGTAAAGAGCAGCTTCTAGTTACAATGGGACAATAACTTCTACTATAGAAAGTATAAAAGAATTGTAAAAGACATTCATCAAAGCAATAAGGGAACAAACACTTAACAATATGGATAGCTATGATCAAGAGAAGATCTAATTTCTTAACCAATTTTCAGGTCTCAGGCTAAGTGGTTATGGGGGACATAATACCAGATGTGCTTTACAAGTGGGAAATATTAAGCAGTAAGTACTTTTTCTAGCACAGAGCTCTAGAAGAAGCTGGAGGAAATCTTGCCAAGATGGCTGCCTGAGAGGGAGGCAATCTAACCCAATTCCCATACAATGACATCAGCAAAAATGCTCAAATTTGTTCTAGATTAAATAATGATCAAGAAAGCCAAGGTAAAACTGACTCTTTCCACTGAAAAAGAGGTCAACCAGGAGCCCATTGGCATTAAGAAAGGGGGCTGTCAGAAAAGCCAGGGTCTGGCATGAACCATCAGAGACTAATGATCAGCAAGGCTCTCCACTGCTTTCATTTTTTGTTTTGGTTTGGTTTTGGTTTTTTGCAGGGCAATGAGGGCTAAGTGAGTTGCCCAGGGTCACACAGCTAGTAAATGTCAAGTATCTGAGGCCAGATTTGAACTCAGGTCCTCCTGAATCCAGGGCTGGTGCTTTATACACTATGCCACCTAGCTGCCTCCTCTCCATTGCTTTAGAAGCAGCTGAGATGGTACAGTGGATAGAGTGCTGGCTCTAGGGTAAGAAAGATGAGTTCAAATCCAGCTTCAGACACTTATTAACTGTGTGACCCTGGGAAAGTCACTTAACCTGTGCTTTTCCCAGCTTCCTCATTTGTAAAATGAGAATAATACTAGTATCTACCCTCTAGGATGGACGTGAGGATCAACTGAAATAATAATTGTTATGGGCTTAGCACAGTGTCTGGTGCATGGTGATTGCTAAATATTCATTATTATCATAATCATTATTGTTATCATTATTATTTATCAAATGTTTTACATTTAGCTTAAATGCCATAGCATCTTGGAAGCTTTAGATATAGGGGCTAAAAAAAAAAAAAGAGCCATAGCTGTACTTTTTGTAGTAGCAGAGGTAAACAAAGTGGACACTCACTGAGAAATGGGTGAACAAATAGATGACTACTATTTCACAGTAATATATTATTAATAATAATTCAGAGAAACGTGGGGAAATCTTAAAGAACTGACAATCAGGAAAATTACATATACAACAACCACAATAATATTAATAGGAATTGTGATGCCATTAGTCATAACCAACTTTGCCAGAAATGAGGAGGCTGTACCTCAGCTACAGAATGCATATATGCTACAAGGCTTGGTAACCGTATTCCCGGGTTTAATTACTTTTCTTTCTTACAAAGACAAAAGGAGGGCCTATAAGGCATTATTAATTCTTGGTTATGTTGTGATATGTAAATAAAAGAAAGCAATAAAACTGTTTAAAGAACACAATGTAGTATCAGTCACATCTTCCCTAAATAGTAACACATCATCATCATCAAATGGCCATTACTAAAATACTGGTTGTGGAAGAATAAAGCCAACTGGCCTACAAAGGAACTGAATTCATAAAACTATTCTCACTTGCCCTGGTACTCTAAGCCAAGCAATGGAGAGGGCATGCTCAGGGCTCATTATGCCACTCTTCATTCAGCATAACCTGATCAACCAAGTTTTTCTGAAAAAAAGGAGAAAAAACAAGGGCAAAGCAAAACATTTAATTAGCAGAAGTACAAACAGATGGTACTGTAAGAATACAAATGATGGGATAACCAGGTGGCAAAGCAGACAGAGCACTGGATCTGGAATGAGGAGGACCTGAGTTCAAATGTGACCTCAGACACTTACTAGCTCTACGACCGTGGACAAGTCACTTAGCCCCAATTGCTTCCAAGAGAGAGAGAGAGAGAGAGAGAGAGAGAGAAATACAAATGAGATCTGAGTTCTAACCAAAGAAACTTAATAGCTAATAATAGCTGTTCTCTTTTTAGGCAGTGGAGATTTTTGTAACAATGCAAATACAATATTGGGAGTGTGCCAAATAACCTAGATAATTCAAAATGGTAGATGATCTCCCCCAAGTCTTATATCTTATGTGTGTGTTTGTATATTTTTGACAGAGCATTTAGCTACTTATCCTGTGTTAGGATGAAATTAACATCAGTTTAAGTTCAAAAAACCACATATCAACCAACAGACTAGTTATTTCCTTGGTGATGAGAAAAAAAATGAGGCCTAGATGAAATACTGTCCACAAAGTTGATAAGCCACATACATGTATAAGCAAACAAGACAGAATAATGTTGAGGTCCATAATAAGGAAGGTTATATATCTTCCTATGGTGGACTATTGAACAGGCAACTGTAAAAGGACTTCACTGAGGATGCAAAGCATGAAATAATTACTAATTTCTATTCAATTCCTTTAATTTTATAATGTCCATGGCTTTATAAAAGATCAACACCATTAGCTCGGATTGCCAGCACTGGATAGAAAGGGCTTTTTAAATCCATGGAGGGTGTAGTATTTATGACTTTCCCCCAGGGATGAAAGAACAGCCCATTCCTACTTAAGTAGCCTCGGGACTAGTTTACACTAGGGAACCATTCAGCTTTTATTAGTGAATGGGACAACTACCCTATGGCAGCTCCCGTCAGAAGGAAAGGTTTGGCTTAAGAGAACCTGAGCAGACTCCTAGCTATCACCTCCTAGTAGCGTGACCCTGAGCAAGTTGTCACCATTTCGGTTTCGTGTGTAAAATGAGCACTAGCTAACCTGTAGGGATAAGACACAAAGCACCTGTTCTTCCTCCAGGGGAGACAGTATGAAGCGCATCCTCCTGTTTCTTCTCTGTAGACGCCCAAGTTCAGAGGATGAGCTAGGCCCATACCTTTCAGTCATCCCTTATCCTCTCAGGGAGTGTGCCATTCAATACTCTCCTTACCTCAATAACCAACACTTGGAGTCCGTGGCTGCCCTTCCGGACCACCACTCTCCTCTAAGTACTGTCTTACCTTATCACTAAAAGTTAGTTCCTCGAGGCAAGGGGCTGTCTGGCACTTAGCACAGTGCCAGGTTTTACAAGTGTTTCTTCTCTGCTTCCCCCATTTATTCGTTACAAAAAAGAATTTATGGGGGCAGCTAGGTGGTGCAGTGGATAAAGCACCGGCTCTGGATTCAGGAGGACCTTAGGTCAAATCTGGCCTCAGATGCTTGACACTTACTAGCTGTGTGACCCTGGGCAAGTCACTTAACCCTCACTGCCCTGCCCCGCCCCAAACCCCAAAAACAAAAAATACAAAAAAGATTTTCTCTAAATTAAACTCTTAAACCCAACCCTCTAAAAACTTCCCAATTTCTCTCAAAGAGAATCACCATTCTTTCATCACCTAAGACAGTACACAATTTATGAGACACAGTAGATTCTTCTCTCTCACCAACCTTCCAGGCAAGTCCACTCATTCAGCATCTCTCAAATCAGAACCCTTATTTTCATTCTCACACTACCATTACCCTAATTCAGGGCCTCCAAGTGAGCGTCTCCCCTTGATGATAGCAATACCCTAAGTGGTCCCTCGTCCCCTCCTTTCTCCAATTCCTTCTGCCTCTAGAATAAAGTCTATAATTTAAAATTCCTTTCTTAGAAATCAGATTTTCTTAAAATGTAAGCATATTACCTGTACAGTAAAATTTAAAATCTAACTCCTTAGTAAAAAGTGAGATTTTTTTCCATTGAATTTTAACTATTTGACTAATTAAACAAAGCAAAAAAGCATTCCATCATTCCATGCTAAGTGACCAAAGACTTCAGGATAATTAATTATAAGAGGCTTCACAATCAAGAAAGTATACCTTATATCTCAAAGAACCATCAATATGTTGCCTTTTAAGACTCCTGTATTAATGAAAAGTATTCCAAGTACTCAAAATCAGCATGGTAAGAATAGGGATTTCTTAACTCTCTTCCATCCGTTTACTACAGTAAGCAATGACATTTTTTACTTCTGAAAGTAGACATTTAGTGAATGACTAATGAATGCTTGAAACAAGTCTACATATTTTAGTACTCTATACTCTTAGAATGTAGAAAAAGGGAATTTATAAAGTATATTTCTCTCTCCCTTCTCTTTCCTTTCAAATTAACTCATGAAACCTCATTAGTTACCATTTCTCCTCCCCTCAAATGAACAGTTTCAGTTACAGTTACAGGAGAAAAAAGTATCTCATTTTCTGTTCTTACTACTTTTGTACCTGGGTGTTTAGTTTAAATGTGTATGCGCGCATGTATGTGTATTGAGATGTATGATATTCAGTCACTTTCATTCCTGAACCTCCAGGAAATGTCCTCTCATACTGAATTTGTTGGCAAGGCCTGTCATTTTTCACCTCTGCAACATTCCCCCTTCTGTCTTCTGACACCCCCACTGTGGGGCAGGGCCTTATCCCCCTCCAGCCTGCACTGCTACAAATAGTTTCCTGGTGGATCTGCCGCCTCTCCAGTCCACCCTCCATTTAGATGGCCAAGTGACTTTCCTAAAGTGCAGGTCTGATCACTAATAAACTCCAGTGGCTCCAACACAAAATGCTTTTTGGCATTCGAATCTCCTCTTCACAGCCTAGACCCTTCCTCCCTATCATTCTTCTTACACCTTACTCCCTACCCGGTTCTATCCAGTGGCCCTGGCCACTGGCTGGTCCATGAACAGGGCAATTCTTCATCTCTTGGCTCTGGACATCTTCTCTGACTGTCCCCCACCCCTGGAATGCCCTCCCTGCTCATCTTCACCTAAGGGCTTCCTTTAATCCCAACCACAATGCCATCTTTTACGGGAAGCCTTTCCCAAACCCTCTTAATTAATTAATCGATTAATTAATTGATTGATTAGGAGGGCCTTTGATTTCCTATTTATCCTGCATGTAGCCTGCTTTGTATAGTTGTTTGTGTGTTGTCCTTCCCCATTTGATTGTAAGTTCTTTGGGGGCAGAGACCATCTTTTGTCTCTTTTTGTATCCTCAAGCTTACAGGGCTCCTAGTGAGTACTTAACAAATGTCTATTGATTGATGTCAAGGGTAGAGAAGTGAGGCAATGAAAATAGTAATTTAGATTTGTGAAGGAAAATGGTCCTTAGTTCAATCTCCCCACTTCAGTTCCTTTATCTTCATCACCCTGGCAGCCATAGTAGGCACTGTAGGGAGCCTGAAAACAGCCAGTTATTAGAGCACAGATGGGGATTCACACATGGTAGGAGTGGCAAATGAATAGCTTTCAGCTCTGCAAATTACCTATGCAGTGGGATCTAACTAGTTTTTTTACCTAACATTTTAGTTATGTAGATATATATTATTTGGCCACTGCTGCTCATGGCTCCTGTCAAAAGAGATGTGAAAAGTTATGGGGCAGATAAGTGCCCCTAAGGGACTTCCACTCCACAAAACAGGAATGTTTGCAAAGGCCTAGAGACCATGAAAGGGAACTTCTCCATTTTGAATGGCTAGCTACCTTAACACAACCACCTAATACTCATTTGACCCTTCCATAAACATTTGTGGATTACTGGCTCAAATTCAGTCTTAGTCTCTCTGCCCTGCCATAAGCCCAAATCTGTTTTATTCAATGAGTCCACCAAACACTACTCACTCAAATTACATTTTCATTTCATTCCCACTTCTCCAACTCATCTCAGCTATACCATATGGTAGTCCCCATGTAGGCACAATGTGACAACTTTTTCTAGAGCACTGATAAAATTTAAAAGTAGCATATAACCTTAATTTTTTTGTTAAGGATTTCTATAACATTGATGTTCTGAAAGAATTTTATAATTAGTATTTATTGCCCAAAACACCCATAACAAATTAAACTCAGTATTTTCATAACTATTCTACTGAAGAAATTAGCACATAAGAATACTTAGTTACCTGAAAACCCAGGTGGGACCTGGAACCAAAGGTTCCATAGGGACAGATAGTTACTTGGCAAATAAGGGATGATTCTGCAATATACCCAACATTAGAAATAAAACCAAGGGGGCAGTTAGGTGGCACAGTGGATAGAGCACCAGTCCTGGATTCAGGAAGGACCTGAGTTCAAATCCAGCCTCAGACACTTAACACTTACTAGCTGTGTGACCCTAGGCAAGGTCACTTAACCCCAATTGCCTCACCAAAAAAAAAAAAAGAAAGAAAGAAAGAAAAGAAAAGAAAAAAGAAATAAAGAAAGAAAACCAAGATTACAATTCCCAGTACAAGTGGACAGAGGTTTGCTCTTATGCAGAGGTGTCAAACACACAAGCCCATGAGTCTCAGGGGGTCCACAATTTCTCCCAAGTGTGGGTGTAACCAGAGTAAAATGTAATTCAGAAATATTTCACAAAATAAATAAAACATAGATAAACAAAAAAAAAGAGAAAGAAATAAAATCAGGCAAGTGAAAAGATTCTTGGAAGAATAACTATAAAGTTAAGAAATACTATAAGGGCCACGATACTTATTTTCTGAATCACTGAGTAGATTCCAATTAAGGTCAATATACTGGATTACTTTATCAATTATCCTAAGTAGCTCCCTGACAAAAACTTTTTGAGGCAGTTAAGTGGCATAGTAGACAGAGTGCTGGCCTGGTGTCAGGAAGACCTGAGTTCAAATTCAGCCTCTGGGACTTACCAGCCATGTGACTGGGTCAATTATGCTTCAATTTCTTCAAGTGTAAAATGGGGATAACCTCATAGAGCTGCTGTGAAAATCAAATGAGGTAGTTTGGCATTTAATAAATGCCTGCTCCAGCCTTTCCCTTTTTAACATATTCACCCAGTGATGCGACACGGCTATAAAACTAAGGCTAAGGAGGTCTCATATACAGCAAAACATTCATTGTGTCACTTTAAATGTCACCCATTGCCCCTAACCAGAGCCATCCGAAGGCTGACTGCTCCCTGGACATCTTCCTCTCATGACGCAGCATTGTTCCATATGGTCTTTTCAGCTCTGATATATGGCATGTATACAATCCCTCTCCCCTTTCCACTTCTAAGTAGAAAGAGTAATCAAATCAACACAACCACTTCTGCATTTCATAGAAAGGATATGTCAATCAATTCTTATGATTCCAATCACCATTTCTTCTACTTGCCTAACCAAAACAGCTCCCAGGCCTCCCTCTCTTCTAATATTTGGTCTTTCCCATTAGAAATTAAGCTTCTGTACGTGACAAAAGGCAACTAGGTGGATCAGTGGTTAGAGTTGAATTCAAATCCAGCCTCAGACACCTACTAGCTGTGTGACCCTGGGCATCCACGGGAGAAAGAATGGCAAACCACTCCAGTATCTTTGCCAGAAAACTCCATGGACAGCATTGGCATCCATACAGGTCCCGTTGGATACAAGTGAATAACAAGGTCAGGGATTGTCTTCCTTTTTGTATTTTTATTTTCAACACTTAGCACAATGCTTAAAGGACTCTAGTGAGTATTTCATAAATGTTTTCCATTCATTCATATACTAATATCATGGGAGGTTATTGTGTTGTAAGAAACGATCAATATGAAAAGCATGAGAAAATCCATGAAGTGATACCAAGAGGAATAAATTACCCAATTGTGTAATTTAAGATTCTAAATGTGGATTCTAATCTGTTCCCCAGTTTTGGGGGAAACTGACTAAAATCTCTGATAAAACGAGTTTAGGTTTTTAAGGGTTTATTGAAAAATAGAAAGAAAAAGATTGAGAACAGAATTCCAACAGCCTGGCTGGCATTCCTATCTTTCCTCAAATTTCCTGTGAAGTCCTCTGCCGCCGCCGCCACCACCACCATCAAGTCAGGAACCCAAAAGAGCTCTCCGTGCAGGCCCTCTTTCCTCCTTCCCTGTCTCCTCCCAGAAAATAGGAGGCTCCTCAAGGTTGATTGGCTAGTAGCCTTGATAGACAGCACCCATGAGCAAACATCACTTCCTGAAGCCAAGGAAAAGCCATATGGCCTTGCCCTCTGAGGCATTTTCCTCATGGCGGAGCTTTCCCACAGCAAGTCTTCAGTAAGTGGCATCATTCCAATCATTACACAATGTACACAATGACTACAACTCTATAAACAGAAAAAACAAGTTTTTCCCCTGAAACACTGTCATCATAATGACTGAGTTTGGTTCAGAAGAGACACGAAAACCTGCACCTCCCTCCGTACTTCTCAAAAGGGATGGATCCAGTTTTCAGAATGGTGCATATACTGCCAGACTCAGTGAATGTGTTGGTTAGTTGTACTTAATTTTTTCCTTCTTTCTTATTAATTACAAAGAATGACTCTATAATGAGAATGGAAAGGGGAAGGAGGGGGGGGGAGAGGTGATATAAAAACAAGATATAAACTTTTTTTAAAACTTTGAAAACTATGTTCAGGGGCAGCTAGGTGGCGCAGTGGATAGAGCACTGGCCCTAGATTCAAATCTGACCTCAGACACTATACAGTTACTAGCTGTGTGACCCTAAGCAAGTCACTTAACCCCAATCGCCTCACAAAATAAATAAATAAGTAAACAAACAACCAAAGAAATAAATGAAAATTATGTTCATCTCCAAAGAATCAAAACTGCTGGTGACCCAAAGGCAATAGGGAAATGTATGGTAGGAATGAGGCTGTAGCACCCAACTGTGATTTGTTGGTTAGAAATAGTGCAGAAGGGGGCAGCTAGGTGGCGCAGTGGATAAAGCACCAGCCTTGGATTCAGGAGGACCTGAGTTCAAATCTGGCTTCAGCCACTTGACACTTACTAGCTGTGTGACCCTGGGCAAGTCACTTAATCCTCATTGCCCTGCAAAAAAAAAAAGAAAAGAAAAGAAATGGTGCAAAAGACTTTGCATGAAAAAGACATGCAGAAAAAGAGGTGGGTAGGTCATGTAGCAAAAGCAAGGGACAACAGCCCCAAAGATTGCTGTTCTTTAAATTTCTTCAAATTTTTTTTTTTAAAGTTCAATTGGGTAGAGATCCTCCTCCACCATGTCCTTATCTGTATAAGAAGGCACAGAGGGACTGCCATTTGAACCTGTAGCAGGAGTCCCCACATTGAAGAGATCGTGGATTTCCCAAAATTTGGCAACTAAGGCAACTCAAAGGAACTACATAGACTATCTTCAAGGGATTTTAAATACATTACCACATTTGAGATTCAAAAGCTATCAACTGCTTACTGTGTGCCTGGCCCAATGCCAGGTGCTAGGAATACAAATACAATAACTAAATAGAAAACAATTAAATGGCTACTTTTGGTGGATTGCTGGTATTTTTAATGTTATACTCCTGGCATGTTATCTGCTCTCCGAAAATACTGGTTACTAGTCCTAATAACTTAGCTTGGATCTCAAGGTATTTCAAGTCCAGTTCCTTTCCTTTTTTTTTTTATTTTTTTTGGGGGGGGGGGCGGTTCCCAGTTCCTTTTCAATATGGCTTTAAGAAGTGGCTTCACCTTCACCTTATAACTAAAGGCATCTTTTTCCTGCTATTCCTCCAGGGATAGGTTAAATCCCAACATGTATAAAAGAATAATTCTCTGATGACCACAAATCAAAAATACTGATCAAACCACCACTCCTCTAAAGCAAGCTTTTTTGCTTTCTACTTTTAATAGCTGAAATTTGTGTGATAACCTAGGTGTCCTAACAGTGGCCCAAATGTAGTTTGCATTATGTCTTGCCTTCCTAAATTCTCTCAGACATTCAACTCATGCTCCTGCAGCAAGCAGTGCAAATAGTGAAGCTGGTTTCATAACAAAATTGGGAACCCCCTTTTTGATCACACAAATGCATATATCTGTACATTTTCTTCTGTCAACCTTCCCAGCCAGCCAGAGTGCAACATTAGCTGGATTCCAGTAAGGAAGGCAAGGGCCAGGGTGAGACACCATGTCAAAACAAGTTCTATAAATATAGCTATTGGCTTAGTATCTCAGAAAGGAATCAAAACAGCTTCAAGTCTGAATAGAAAATTTAATGTCTTCACAACTTTTCACTTCATGACTCTGAACAGAAGACCTAGAGACTACAGAATTATCCTTTTCACATTATTATCTTGTCTCCCTATCCTTCTTCCTAATCTCTAGGTGAGGTTTAATACAGCCTATATCCCAACTATGAATTCACCACATCTATGGTCATTGTCTCCTCACTCTCTTCCTTCCCCACTTTTCCTATAAATCTATCTCCACACACCCAGGCTCCGTTCCCACTTATGTTAAGTGACTACCACGGGAAAAACCTTTACAGATTATCTTACATCTCTATCATCGTCATCTCTATCAACCTAGACTGAGCAGCCAACTTCCCTACTTGCACCATCTGTCCTAACACCACCCAGAGCAAGGAAACACGAACAAGGGCATTCATGCAGTATTGTTCCGTATGGTCTTTTTTTAAGGAGGTTTGTCCAGCTCTGATAAAAGACAGAAACTTTATTCAATCCCTTTCTGTTCTTACATTTCATAATTCTACAAAACTATAAACAACAGATCCAGAATCTAGAATGTGATGACATTCTACCATCTGTAACACGCATATTTATAAGCTTTATGGCAAGGCAGAACAAAAACACCACTGGATTCCCAGTCCTTCTTCCCCATCACTATCTACTTCAGTCAGTCAACGAAAAATAGATCATTTAGCAGAAAGTCAAGATTCATGCCACCAAAAGAATGATCAAATTAATCCAATCCTAACCCAATCAAGCTCTAGACACCTTATGATTAAGGAAGTTGGGTAAACATGCACCACTATATTCTTTCAACCCTTTCCCACCGTTCTGAAAGCACCCTTCTAAAAACAATTTCATATTTAAATACCCATTAACATATTTTCCTGTATTTTCTTCAAACCATTAATAAAACCCCAGCTGCTCCTCAATCCCTCCTGTTCTCCATATCTAGTCTGGCAGTGCTTTGATTTCATTTTGGTTTGTAAAATGAGAACTGAGAAAATGAAGAAAATTATTAAATCAAGAGTTTGAGCATATGCCCAGTGAAAGATTCATTAGGAAGAAGTTTCAGTATTTATCTGCCCTCAATAAATTTACAATCTGGTTAGGGAGATGGGACCTGCACAATCAGCAATTAGGGATAAGGTATAATCAAATATTAATTATGGTGCTCAGAAAGAAGATGCTATCAATTCTGACCAACAGTTTCTGAATCGCTGTTAATCCCATAAATCTTTAGGCTGTATTTTCATTTTGATCATAGACAGAGACTCTACCTATGCCTTTTGCTTCTCTTGTGACTATTCTTCCTCTATAAACCAATACATCTTCCAGTTCACAAAAACATGTTATTCAAAAACATCCAGTTTATAATGTAGGAACTAATTAGTCAATTTATTGTTTATGTGGGTCCTTTACTTCTCTCCTCCCTTTCATAGTTCACTTTCGTTTAATTCACTTTCCAACTGCACCCCCAAAAGTGGAAAGATTTACAAACAAGAGGATTAAATGAAAATCAATTGTACTTTCAGCAGTTCTAGTAAAAAAAAAACAAGCTAAAATTGGTGACTAAAATAGATTTTCAAGATTCTTTATACACCCTCTCCGTATCTACCATTACCACAGGTAATTCAAAATTACATGTACTGTATGTAGATAGAATTGATAGGGTTTTCATAGCACAATCGAAGCCAATCTATGCATTCATGTAATGAATAATCCAGCAACCCCTTCTTCAAAATTCAAAGTACAAAATATCCCAGGTTAGTTACTCAATCAATATATTTATTGAGCACCTACTTGTATACAGTATAATATATGTCACCTTGAAAGACACAAAGAAAGACATGCTTGGGTCACCTACCTCTCTTTTTAACATGGGGACAGTGGCAGACTATTTGACAGACCAAAATAAAACTTTATTGCCAAATGAGGTTGATAGATCTCAAAACTAACATGGCGTTTATGTCAAACTGTTTAACCATTCATTTCATTTTTGACTGAAATTCGTATTATATAACCATGAAGTTCTCCCCCTTGTAATCTCCAATGATTTACATTACAGATGGAGAAGCCAGAGAGAAATCAACAGCTTAAAAAGAAAGGGAAAATGAAGCAGGAATTTTAATCATTCAAAGAACAGTTTTCAAAATCAATGAAGCCAACAAATTGAGTGCTCCTTATCAGCTATGTGCCTAGGACTATGCTTAGTGTGTGTGTGTGTGTGTGTGTGTGTGTGTGTGTGTGTGATGGCAAGGCTGTTTCTAAACATAACTAGAACACATCAGCAAATAATTATATGGCATTCTGCAGCATCACCATACCTCTGTGGGAAAAGAATGCCTCTAGGAAGGTGTTTTTATCCAGCACTTAAGACCATCAAACTCTCCTATCCAGGCATGGCTATAAATACAGACAGAACCTCCTCTTCTCCACTTGAAGTCCTGTTCCCCACAGTACATCCTAGGATTGTGGGGGGGTGAGGGGAACAGCAGAGGAGCGGGGAGGAACAGTCAACAGCAACAAAGAAGAAACCAAGAGAAACTTAAGAGTATTAAGCATGGAGTATACATTCCCTTTGGTTATTTAGAATAAACTGAAAAACCCAGATCTTGCAACTGCAAGTTTTCCTTAAGTCCTTAAGACTGCAAGTATTCACAAAATTGTTCTCTAAGTTTTTCAAGGTAATTCATTAAATAGGGATAATACCTAGAAGCATTTTTTAAATGTTAAAAGTATAACTACATGAAAAAGTTTTGACGATTAAAGTGCTGAGCAATAGAGTAGCAAAAATTTGAATAAAACAATTCAATAAGCCATTTTTTAAACAGGGTATTTCACCCAACCTATTTCTCAGATCTAGCCTAGGGTCAACAGGTCTTCTCATCTTAAATCAAGTAGGAAAGCAACTCTCTGAGAGAGTCTTCGCTACCAAAGTTTTTAAGCAGGGAGAGCAATTCCAGTCTTTTTGAGGAAGGATTCTTTTGACCTGTAAAAATCTCTCGATGAAAATTCCTCACAATGGGTCCAAAGACCATTCCTCTGGTAGATAATCTGGTTTTGTATACATACTACCAGTAAACTTTGAGCATTTTGATGGGCATACAGTTACATGGTTTTTTCCTCCCTTTCCCTCCCAGCTTCTGAAACATTTTCTAGAGTTAAAAACCGACGAAAGAAATAAGACAAATAAGTCACACCTCTTTCCCTTGGAAAAATCAGTCTTCCACAAATAAGCACACAGACAGACAAATGGACGAAAGCACACAAGAAAGGACAAAGACTGCAAGCCTTGGCTCTGAATCGAGTGGTGTGGGAGCTGCGTGTGAGCCCACACGGCCAGGCAGCCACAAGGCCTCGCCAGCTAGAGGCTGCTGCTGCTGCTGCTGCTGCTGCTGCTGCTCCTGCACAAATATAGAAAGCAGAAAAGTGGAACAGCGACTTCAGCAGAACAGATTCTGTTCACATCTCAGAGGGAGGAGCACACAGCTGAACAGCTTTACCCATACATGGCTGCTGAAAGAGGGCCATCAGTGAGTGCCCAATTCTCCTGAACACAAGCATTCGGTCTTAAGCAAATGTGAACACAAAGCAGAAACTAATGGAAGGAAATGTATATGAATTTAGGTTCAGCAGATTCTATTTGAATAAAGGAATTTCAAGATAGAGCAATCTCAGTCATTGCCAGTATACTATTAATCCCAACAAAGAATGGTAGGCAAAGAAGCATCGTTGGAAGCTTATAGGCTCACATTATCATCATAAGTTTTACAGTAACTAAGAGGTTGGCCTTGTTAATTACTTGACTTACGGAGTGGCAAGGTAAAAATCAGCCCCATTTACATGGGTTTCAGCTTGATTCCCAACTGTACTGGTCAGGCCCCCCCTACTTTTCCACCTTCCAAATGACCTACTAGAAACTCACTGAGATTGCACTTAATTAAACCCACATACTTTTGGTGCTGTCTTTTTATTAACAGTCTCTCTAGTAAGGGGGGGGGGGGAAGGAGGAAAAGGAATAAGCATTTACATGGCACCTACTATGTGCCAGGCACTGTGCTAAGCAGTTTGCATTCTATCCTCACAAGAACCATGGGAGGTGGGTGGCTTGTTATTTTTATAGCTGAGGAAACTTAAGGCAAACACAGGTAGTGATTGGCCCAAAGTCACACAGTCCAGTAGTAGTACCTGTCTGAGGCAGTATCTGAACTCAACTCAGGTCTTCCTGAGCTCAGGACCAGTTCTCTATGCACGGTGCCACCCAGTTGTTTCTAGTAAATGTTCTAGCAGAGCATTTTTATTCAGTCTGAATTTATATACCTATGCGTCAGGCACTGTGCTAGGCTCTGGGGAAAGAAAGACAAAGATTAAAACTCTCCTTGTCTGCAAGGAGTTTCTATCCATTGGGGGAAAACATATATGCAGACACGTAAATTCAATTTAAAAGACAGCTTTGATTCATACTCATATACTCAAAGAGACCTGTGATTTTTTTTTTCAAGAGTTCCCTTCAAAATTGTGGATAACAACCCATCTCTGCCGGCCTCCCCTGTGTGTGCTTCTTGGACTCCAAAAGCTTGTCAGATGGGCCAATCAAAGTGTTAGAAGTTCCTCACTTTCACCCAATATCACCAAGGTGTTCTTGAAACACTCTGGCTGATCACCTGTCACACCTCACTCTTGCCGTGTGGCCAAACCACCTTCTCTTCCTAAGGTGTGATTCTTTCATGAGGTCTCTTAACTCCTTCAGAGGTCCTCAGCTATTCCATGGCCCAGCCTACTCATACCTTCTCTATCACCCTGTGTGGTTCTCATGTTTAGTTCTTCAGAAATCATGCTGTTCCGCATCACACTGTCATACAGTAACATCACTAATATATTAATATTGAAAAGTTTGGGTCTTTGCTTTCAAAATCAGAAGGCTTTTGAAATTTCCCCAAAACCATCTAACTCACTCTTGAGCCCAATTCAGGGCTTACACATATTGCCTGGCCCAGATATATACACTGTTGGACAATGTCCGTCCAAATACATGCTGAAATCTTGACAAGAGACTTTACACTCATCCCTTGATCTTGGCTATGGGGACACCCAGGCCAAACTATTTTGAGTCATTACAAATTTCTTTCACGAGGCTCTGCAAATGTTCTGGCATTTGATGCAATCAGCACAATCCCACAAAAAGGAACATCAGGAAGACCACTCCAAACAAAAGAAATCAAGCCCTCTTCTACCTGGACTCTCCTCCACGACAGTGATGAGTACCTTTGCCAAACCTCCATCTCCCTGTTTTATAACTCATCTAATGTTTATCATCACAATACCATTTTATACATTATTTCTGTTGTTACATTGGCAAAAGAATTTTGAAGGTACAGACAGGAGACAAAAGACAAAAGTTTTGTTCCAGCAAGTCAAATGCTTTTTTCATAATTAACAATAAGCACAACGTACTCCCTATATCTTTCAATTAATTAGGAAACAGTGAGGGCATATTGCATTGTTGTCTATCACCTGTGAAAGTCTGCTTGTTCCCTACTCGGAGGATACTCCTGATTCTTATACAAATGACTCCCATAAAGATTTTGTAGAGATGGGACAGTAGGCATATGGCAAAGTAGGCCAATGATGTTTCGCTCAGCAGCCTTTGCTCAAAACTGATAAAATTCCCTTCTTCCCATGTCTTTCTTATCTGTCCCTTCTTAGACCTCATGAATCGGTTCCTCAATGCCCAAGCAATTTTACCACCTCCAGGGCAGTTCTTTTTATATGTACTGGGTCCAATCAAGCTGCCTTTCCTGTTTCTGTAATTTTAAATACCATTTTTACCTCCTCTTAAACATTTCTAGGATGGTAAAGGGTCCAAGAATATGGTTCCACTGACCTGGATGGACAGGTAGGCAAAACACAAGACCTGGAATCAAGAAGACTTGAGGAAATCTGGCCTCAGATTATCTGTGTGAATGACTTTGGACAAGTCACTTAACCTATGACTTCCTCAGTTTCTTCATCTATAAAATGGGGGTGATAATAAGACCTTCACCCAGGGGTTGCTGTGAGGATAAAATGAGGTGATTTTGGTAAAGCACTTTGCAAATCATATGGTGCTAAATTCTAGCCACTAGAAAGTTGGTTTTTTAAAATGATTTTTACAAATCTTTTAACATTTTCCTCCTGTTTGTAGTCCTTTCTCTTTTGTCCTTGAATGCCCTTGAAATGACTCTTAGCTGATTTTGCCAAACTTTCTTTAAAATGATTTAACTTACACTATTTCTCTCTGCTTTGAGATACTATTTATAATCATCCAATATCCTTTTTCTAAAGGTTTTACAAATTATTTTATATCATAATCCAGTGTTACATTTGGCATCTATCACTCTCCTCATTAAGCCAAATGTCTAAGGGGACTCTTTTGGTCTCCTTATTGTGACAATTAATTTACATTCATTAAATCTATGGATGAAACTATTATAATTTGTATCAATGTCATTTCTGTCATCCATTTCCCATTTTTCATTTTCAAGTACTTGTTTAATTCAAGGTTAAGTCATCTCAATCACACACCATATCTGTTTCTCATTATTCTTGTTTTTTGTTTTGTGTTACTAACCTGATTTGAGCTCTGATGAGTCGATGACTTGACTGGACAGCTAACACAGGGATAACTGCCACATCAAAAGCAAGTAATTTTTCTTTCTGTAAAAATATAATCTACTGCAATCTTTGTGGACTGTTCTCAACTTGATATGCCCAAGTGCTTACTGATTTTTTGGGGGGGAAGCACAAAACTCTATGATTCCATTGTAGAGGTTGTGTGGGTTGTGTCATCTACAAGTCTTTAAGCTCTCTAATCCCTTCTTCCTAAAACCACTCTTTCCGATCTATTTTGCCCCATCCTTACTTCCTCCAACTCCTATTCACTGGATATACCAAGTATCTGTTGATTTGATTTGGAGGGCCCTATCAAGCTTCGCTGAACAGACACTG
This sequence comes from Dromiciops gliroides, assembly GCF_019393635.1. Taxonomy (NCBI): domain Eukaryota; kingdom Metazoa; phylum Chordata; class Mammalia; order Microbiotheria; family Microbiotheriidae; genus Dromiciops; species Dromiciops gliroides. Next base: position 23,014,121 of record NC_057866.1, on the reverse strand, counting down.
GCACATACACAGCAATTATTTTCATCATGTTCTTTTTGCAAAAACTTATCATTAGTACTTTGGTTTATGCTGAACAAATATCCCATAAAACGATTCTTGTTGCCTCTAGGCATAGGTGGTGCAGTGAACAAAGCACTAGGCCTGGAGTCTGAAAGACCAGAGTTCAAATACAACAGGGGACACACACTAACCGTGTGACCCTGGGGCAAATCACTTAACCCCTGATTGAATGAAATACTAGAAAAGGAAATGGCAAACCACTCCAGTATCTTTGCCAAGAAAACCCCATGGACAGCTGATCCTTGGTGTCCCCAAGACTCCCAAAGACATGCCCAAACAACAAATTATTATGAAAGCAGGGGCAGCTAGGTGGGGCAGTGGATAAAGCACCAGCCTTGGACTCAGGAGGACCTGAGTTCTAATCCAGCCTCAGACACTTGACACTTACTAGCTGTGTGACCCTGGGCAAGTCACTTAGCCCTCACTGCCCCCCCCCCCAATATGAAATCCACAGCCCAAACTACTGTCTCTGCCTCTGAGGAGTACTTGGGAACCATCTTCCTTTTAGCTGCCAATTCCCTTCATTCTTCAGGTTTCATTTATGCAAGAAAGTCAAGTTTGATATGATTCAGCTCTTCTAACAATACGTCCATTCACTGGTCATTTAACAAGGAACTCACATTCCGAATACTAGCAGTAAAATGAAAAATTATTGATGGTCTGTAAATTGTGTAATTCTCAGCATTCTCTGCTAACCTGACTGCCCCATAGTTATCACAGGAGGGGCAACAGAAGTCTATGGCTCATTTTTTTCCTTTGTACAGTCTCTGACACATAATAAACACTTAAGTTGCTGTCCTTTGTGTTCCAATAGGACCAAAATGACGTTACTATGTTGGGGTCAAGACCAATATGGCTCAGAAGGCCCCACCACAGGTCTGGCACAAATGGTCTATATGAACATCTGGAGTTGAGATGCCTCTAAATGTGTATCCCAGGTTTCCTTTTGAGCTACTGCAATTCTGCTTTGCTCCTTGAGCACAATGCTTTCACTGATGTGGGCACACCATGCTGGATGATCCCTGTGTCAGCCTTCCATGTCTCACAATTGATCCCAAAGTTCTTCAGAAAGACCCTAGGAGTGTCACTGTAATGCTTTTTCTGACTTCCATGTGAGCACTTGTCTTGTATGAGTTCTCCATAAAATAGTCATTTAGGAAAATGTATATTTAGCATTCAAATGATGTAGGCTGCCCATCAGAGTAGTGCTCTCTCCAGGAGAGTCTGAGTGTTTGGCAATTCAGCTGGAGAAAGGACCTCTTTGTCTAGTACCCTATCCTGCAAGGTGATCTTCAGAATCTTCCTAGGATAATGCAAATGGAAGTGATTCAGTTTTCTGGCATGGCACTGGGGTACGGTCCAGGTTTCACAGGCATACCACAATGAGGTCAGCACAATGGCTCTGTAGACCTCCAGTTTGATAGGCAGCAACACTTTCCTTCAGAGCCTCCCAAGCACTGAACTAGCTCTGGTACTGTGTGTGTCAACCTGATCATCTATGTGGACATTCCTGGAAAGTACACTGACAACACATCCAAAGCATTCAGAATCTCTCCATTTGCTGTAACCGATGGTTCCATTTTGTCAGGCCAAAATTAGCACAAGCAACAGAAAAACAATCCATACTCTTATTTTTCTATCTCAGTCTCAGAGGCTGCACTGAGTACACAATCATCTGTGAACAATAAGTGCACCAACTCTCTCCACTTTAGTCTTGACTTGTAGCCTTTTCAAGTTAAATAATTTAGTCAGTTCAGTAGCTGACCTTAATGCCATTTCTGTCCTCAAAGGTGTCTGACAACATCGTTGAAAACATCCTGTTAAAAAGCATGGGAGCAAACATACAACTCTGCTTCACTCCAATGGTGACTGGGAAAGCAAGACAACATTATCCACTACCCAGAACCCATGCAAGCAAATTGGCATACAATACTGATGAACTTTTCTATGGACAAAAAAAATTTTTTTTAAATCAGTGAATGTCCAATCTATAGTTCTGAATTAATGAGTTTACTTCTTAGGTAGATGAATCTTAGACTATAGAGAATCCAGACATACATGTTCCAAAAGTATAATTACTTTGATTATTTTTTCAGTTTATTCTCATCCTAAGCCCAGAAAAACTCAACTCATGACCAACAAGGGATCCGCAGCTACAAAGTTCACTAGAAGTTCTGGTCATTCCTTCCTTCTACTCCAAGTCTTTGTTGGAAAGTTCCCTGAGAGGTAACTCCTGTGCCAAAGCAAAGCAACAGCTGCTCTGCAAGTTCTGCTGGGGCACTAAGAAGTGACTTGCCCACAACAGACACCAGCTCTACCCTAAAACTAGTTACTTTACTGTATGCCTCTGTTCTTTCCATCTTATTCAACCAACACAAATTTACTGAATACCTGATAAGAATGGTGTGTCTGCCTCAGTTGGCAGGATACATCACCAAAAGTCCCTGGGGGTTTCTCCCCCACCCACACCACCCCCCAGTTCCATCTCCACCATTCCTTCCTTTTTCCTGCTGAGTTAACAGTTAACCAGTAGAGCATGTTCCTCTCAGATGAGAACAAACTACATAATTCAAGCCCTAAAGGCTTATTCCCACTCCCCAAAATTTCCCTTCTGTTCCCTGCTGAGTCAACAGAGGTTTTCTAAAGTTAGAGAACAAAGAATCGTAAAATCTCAGGGTCTGGTTGTCCCACAGGGTGGGGGGAGGGGGGCGGTGATCTACAAATTTTGAAGTGTCGTGAAGAATGTGAACCCAGATGAGGGAGGGACCTTTCGTTAGATCTAGGATAAAAAGGAGAACTTCACTGGGACAAGTCACACCACTCCTTTGGAGTGTCTGCCTGTTCTTGCAAGATGGAGAATAAAATGGCCTTCCTTCTTTGCACCAGACCAGGAGTTGTGCCTCACTTTACCCGTTTCTCACAGTACCCACTAGATTATTTATATAGTAAAGGATATGACATAAAACGTGAGTCTCTTTAAAATACATCTTGGGAAATAAGTTGAACAGACAGATCAAACAAGAGTAAACAATCGTTAAGCTTCCCAGTGATGTTCAGAAAAGGGAAAAGGCTCTTCTAGCCTTTCTGCTTTCAGCATTCCCTTTCCCACTTTTCCTGCCCTCCTTTAAACTGCCCAGGCTGACCTTGCCTGACAAGGAAACACTCACTCACACTCGTACTAAGTGCTGAGGACCAGTTCACAAGAAAGCCAAGCGGCCCCTTCCATTTTCCTCTCCCTCACCAATCAAATTCTCTCCTTTCACCAAGCAGTTTTCCGCAGTAACGATGGAAAGGATTAGAGAGAAAGGAAGAGAAGAACATTTATTAAGCACTTACTACTACTTGTTCTACAAATATCTCATCTGATGAGACCAAACCAATTTTCAATAAGGTATTAAATATTTTGTAAATTTTACACCACCACAAAGTACTGTTCTCTCTCCCAGGGGCAACTGTATTAACAGTGGACAACTCTTCATCTGAAAAAATGAAACACTAACAGAGACATTATAGGCATCATCAACAAGCTGGTTTTCCCCCTTTCCACGTGTATGCTCTGGGGGACAGCTGTCCTGGTTGGTGTTAAAGGTGTCACAAAATCCAGCTAGTCCCAAGACCAGATTATGTTTTTTCACTCCTTCTACTGTCTGACTTAATCCTAGTTTGCATGCAATCCTCTGTGCCCTCTCCATCCATGAACTGTCATCAACACTTTCTGAAAAAGATCTGTTTTAAGCAACTGCTGCTCTTTCGTACTAATCACCATCCCTAGTACCTCCTAGACCTAAACACCTCTCCCTCCCTATTATTAAGTGTTTTTGATACCATTAGAAAACAGAGACCATCTTCATTTGTGTTTTATCTCCTGCACTTAGCACAGTGAGTGACACGTAATGCTTATTAAATAATTTTCATTTGTGGTTGGGAAACAGGCAAACTATGATATAGAAACGTTCCAGAAAAAAGCTATGAACAGTCACAGGCCTTGAATCTCCCTCTGAATCTCAGCTCTGCTGTTTACTAACTTGGGCAATCACTTGACCTGAGTCGAGCTTTACCTGTACAACCAGAAGGCTGAGTCAGATCAGGGCTTCTTGGACCCCTTCTCACCCAGGGATAAATCTGTATGCGACCCCAAAGATACAGATGTATAAAACAGGTATACATGACCTTTCACTGTTGCCAAGTTTTTTGAGACCCCCCCCATTCAGTGGCTCAACCCCGTATGGAGTCAAGACCCGCAGTTTAAAAAGCTCTGGGCTAGATGACCTCAAAGACCACTTCTAGCTCTAAATCCATGGTTCTATACAGACACTTGATGGCGACTGTTAATAAAACTTTAGCATAGTATAAGCCCGAGCTTCTTAACACTGTGGGTGGCAACCACACACAAGTGTGGAAAAAGTTTAAGAAGCTGTGGTATAAGCAACAATGAAGAATTCAGAAAAGTATGGGAAGAACAATATAAACTAATATAAGGTGAAGGAAGGAGAATCAGAAAAACAATGCACATAAATCACGATGTAAATGGAATAAAAACAAAACAATTCAAACTAAATTTTGTAAAATTATAATAACCAATGAGAAACAATGCATATATGTCAGGACTGGGTTGACAAAATTGGTTAGTTTTACTGAACTTTTTCCCCCTCCCTTTTTTTTTTTTTTTTGCGCGGGGCAATGGAGGTTAAGTGACTTGCCCAGGGTCACACAGCTAGTAAGTGTTAAGTGTCTGAGGCTGGATTTGAACTCAGGAACTCCTGAATCCAGGGCCGGTATTTTATCCACTGCGCCACCTAGCCACCCCTCCCCCTCCCTTTTTAAACTATTTTTTTTTTTTATTTTAAAGCCTCTATTGGAGAAGAAAAAGAAAGTGTATTTTAAGCAATGAACGTGATGTAAAAACAAAAGTTATCAAGTCAAAAATTTTTGGAACTGTGACACAAGGAGCACAAAGAAAAAAGGAATCAACTCTGTCAAACAGTACAAATGGGGGAGGAGAGGGCTGTGGGAACTATAACAATAAGCTCGTGACTAAAACTATCTAATAAAGTCCTTGAGTATGTGAGGGATCAAATCAGATTTGAAGATTATTTTTTTTAAGTGTATTTGTTCTTGTACAAAAATGACAAATAGGGTAATGTTTTACATAATCATGTGTATAAACCCATATCTGATTTGTTTGCCACCTCAGGGAGGGGAGGAGGAGATGGATACAAATTGGAACTCAAAACTATAAATAAAAATGTTTATTATAAAAAAAATAATAATGTAAAGTACATTTTTAAAAGTGTATTTGTACATTCTGTTTTTTTTTTCATTAAAATGTTTTGTCATGTTTAATAACCACATGATTTTTACACCCTTTTGAATAGAGCCCAAAACAGCAGTGAGGATTATTCTCAAAATCCCCCAAGTGGGGCCAAACCTATTTTAAAATGTAAGTGAAAATTTTATTAATAAAATAAATACTACAATACAACATAAATGATGTCTTAGTTTTCTAAGTCAATATGCTGGGGGGGGGGGAGGGTGTCTTTTCTATTTGAGTTGGACATCAGTACTCTAGAGCTCAGCTAACAGGAGCCTAAGAGACAAAAAAGTTGTTCAGTCATGTCCACCTCTTCATCATGACCCCTTTTGGGTTGGTTTGTTTTCTGGGGCAAAGGTAGAGCAGCTAGGTGGCACAATGGCTAAAGCACCCTGGATTCAGGAGGACCTGAGTTCAAATCGACCTCAAACACTTGACACTTACTAGCTGTGTGACCCTGGGAAAGGCACTTAACCCTCATTGCCCTGCCCCCCCCCAGGATAATGGGGTATTTTGCCATTTCCTTCTCCAGTTCATTTTACAAATGAGGACACTGAGGCAAACAGGGTCGAGTCACTTGCCCAGGCTCACAAAGCTACTAAGTGTCAGAGGTTAGATATGAACTCAGGTCTTCCTGACTCCCGGCATTCTATTCACCTCATCCACTATGCCAGGTAGCTAGATGCCCACAAAAAAAGTTAACACACAGCAATCAATAGGTAATATGAGAGAGAAGATCAGTAAACTCGAAATGAGAAAGAAAGCCAAGAAGAATGTTGCAAGTCCAGGCGTCAGTACAGAATGCAGAACTCCAAAGTGGCTGACATTTGGCTCTGGGCCACACAATCTTGAGAAGGTAAACAAAAACAAAGAAGAGAGGAAAACAGCCTGGTAGTGTGTAAACACTGGCACGGTGAGAATCAGGTCCCAATTTTGCCTAATTAGGAAGGTTACCTTTAGTCAAGTTGTCGAAGCCTTGGTTTCTTCAAGAAGGGAAAGGTCTGGTTTATCTTTAAAAGTCTCTTCCAGCTCTAAAATTCCAGGATTTTAGTATGAAAAACAACTTACCATAGTCCAATCCTGGCTGATATCAACATCTGGAGTATAATTTAAACCTAGAGCAAGTGCATCATTCTCCCTTGAAAAAGGACCACTTTGCTTATAATAGCAAAAATGTGTATTTTTTGTCTTTATATGAAGGAATTAAAAAAAAACTTTTAAAAGCTTAATCCCAATTTAGAATGAAGTCTGACATCTGACAAACAAAAAAATTACTGAAGTCAGGCAGCTAGGTGGCACAGTGGATAGAGCACCAGCCCTGGATTCAGGAGTACCTGAGTTCAAATCCGGCCTCAGACACTTAACACTTACTAGCTGTGTGACCCTGGGCAAGTCACTTAACCCCAATTGCCTTACTAAAAAAAAAAAAAGTAAAAAAAAAAAAATTACTGAAGTCTCAAATTTTCCTGCTTAGACTTGAAGAAAATTAAAACCAATATTTGATGTTTTACATAATTGCACATGTATAACCTATGGGAATAATAAAACTCAAAACTTTTTTTAAAATGTTAAAAATTGTTTTAGCATGTAATTGGGGGGAAATGTAAAATATATATTTATACACACTCATATACATATATATGTGTATATATATATATATATAAACACAAACCAACATTTGAGCCAATTACAAGGAATTACGGGGATGTAATTAGGAAGAGGCAGGAAAAGAAATTAAATTTTCTGTTAAAGGACTCTGGGAATCCTGGTTATTAACCATACCAAACAAACAATCCCAGGTTCCCTTCCATTTCTACCAATGAATAGATATATGGACAGTCAGAAATTACAAGACATAAACCATTCACTTAAATCAAGTTCTATCTCTTAGGGACAAAGATTAGATCTGTGTTTTTACTCATACAGAAAACTCCCAGGTGAGGAAACCACTACTAGTGAAACTTAAACTGTGGGTGACATCCCTATATGGGATCAAATAACTGGATGTGGGGGGTTATGAAAAATTTGGCAACAGTAAAAGGTTATGCATACCTATTTTTATACATATATACTAAAAATTTCTTAGGTAAAAAGGGGTCACAAGTGGAAAAAGTTTAAGAACCTCTGGCCTATTAGCGGTACCAAACCTGGAGCTTTACTATAAAGTGGCAGTCATCAAAACTATCTGGTACTGGCTAAAAATAGAGTGGTAGATCAATGGAATAGGCTAGGCTCAGGAAATGCAGTAGTAAATGACACTAGTAATGTAGTGTTTGATAAACCCAAAGACTCCAGCTTCTGGGATAGGAACTCAATATTTGACAAAAACTGCTGGGAAAACTGGAAGATAGTATGGCAGAAATTAGGCATAGACCAACATCTTATACCTTATACTAAAATAAGGTCAAAATGGATACATGATTTAGACATAAGAGGTGATACCATAGGTAAATTAGGAGAAAAAGGAATACTTTGGAAAGGAAAACAGTTTATGACCAAACAAGAGATAGAGTATATTATAAAATGCAAAATGGATGATTTTGATCACATTAAATCAAAAAATTTTTGTACAAACAGAAGCAATGCATCCAAAATTAGCAGGGAGGCAGAAAGCTGGGAAACAATTTTTGAGGCCAGTACTTCTGATAAAGGCCTCATCTCTAAAATATATAGGAACTAAATCAAATTTATAAGAACCCAAGTCATTCCCAATTGAGAAATGGTCAAAGGATATGAACAGGCAGTTTTCTGATGAAGAAACCAAAGCTATCTATTCCCATATGAAAAAATGCTCTAATCTCTAATGATTAGAGAGATGCAAATAAAAACAACTCTGAGGTACCACCTGACACCTATCAGATTGGCTAAAGTGACAAAAAAGGAAAATAATAAATGTTGGAGAAGCTGTGGGAAAATTGGAACACTAATCCTGATCCACCCATTCTGGAGAGCAATTTGGAATTATGCCCAAAGGGCAATAAAGCTGTGCATACCCTTTGACCCAGCAATACCACTTTTGGGTCTTTTCCCCAAAGAAATCATGGAAAGGGGAAAGGGACCCACATGCACAAAAATATTTATAGCTGCTCTTTATGTGGTAGCAAGGAATGGAAGTTGAGGGGGTGCCCATCAATTGGGGAATGGCTGGACAAGTTGTGGTATATGAATACAATGGAATATTATTGTGCTGTAAGAAATGATGAGCAGGAGGAGTTTAAAGAAACCTGGAGGGTCTTTGCGTGAGATGATGATGAGTGAGATGAGCAGAACCAGAAGAACATTGTGCACAGTATCATCAACACTGAGTGTTGACCTACTGTGATGGACTATATCTTCTCACCAATGCAATGGTACAGAGAGTTCAAGGAACTCATGATAGAAGAGGATCTCCAAATCCAAGGAAAAAAAAAAAGAACTGCGGAGTATAGATGCTGAATGAACCATACTAATTTCTTTTGTTTTTGATACTGTTGTTTTTTTCTATTTTGAGGTTTTTCATCATTGCTCTCATTTTTTCTCTTATAACATGACTAACGCAGAAATAGGATTAATGTTATTATGTGTGTGTGTGTGTGTGTGTGTGTGTGTATATATATATATATAAACTATATCAGATTACCTGCCGTCTAGGGGAGGGGGGAGGGAGGGAGAAAAATCTGAAATTGTAAAGCTTGTATAAACAAAAGTTGAGAACTATCTTTACATGTAACGGAAAAGAATAAAATACTTTATTAATTAAAAAACAAACAAACAAAAAAGAACCTCTGGCCTAGAGCATTCAGAGGTTAAAATGAACTACCCAGGATGTTTCAGAGGCAAAACTTGAACCTAAGTCCTCCTGGCTTCTAGATCTCTATCCCTTATGCCAAACTGCCTCTCATTTCCACCTTTTATTCACCAAAATCCTTGTCCCCAAACTGAAAGCAAGCCAACCCTCAAAATGAAAATACAACTTAATCATCAATGTAGAGTGGAAAACATTTAATTAGCAAAATAACTAAATAGCAAACTTAGATGCAGTAATATGTTAATCCTAATAATACAATTTGTAGTATTTACATACAAAATTTAGGCTCCGAGGCCCTTATCTCCACTAAACCCACAAAGCAAAAAAAGACACCCTACCACTCCCTCCCTAATCTCTCTCCTGAGCTGTAGTGCCCCAACACCAACACTGCAGATTGGGTGTCCCATCGTTATCTCACACTCAACATATCCAAAACATTAGCCTCCACTCCTTCATCATCTGCCCCACATAGCTTATCAGTTTCCAAAGGCCATTTCTATCTCTTGCATCTTGTCTCTTGGCTACTAACCACTTTCCCTCTAGTCACCTTTGGCCTGGAATATTGAAATTAATGTTGCATTAATTTTTTCTCTCTATTTACCTCTCCCCTTATTCCAAATGCAGCTCCACCCTCTACCTCCAAAGCGATTCTTGTTAAGCTTTGCTCTGACCATGTCAAACTTCTACTCAATAAATTCAACAGCTCCTTATGGCCTCTAGTCTCACAAGATCAGAGACAGAAAGCTGGAAGAAATGGCAGGGATCAAATTTCTCTGTTGGGCTTTAAAAGCACTTATCCATCATTCTTCATCTCTAGGTCTCTGCACTGTCCACCTCACTTGCCTGAATGTGCTTTTTTTTTTGTGACCTCCTTATTGAATTCTTTTCTTTCCTTTAATCCTCAGCTCAAGTGCTCCCTTCTACATAGTCTTTCCTATGTCCCCAACTTATGGTGCCTTTCCTCTCTAAACTACTATGTATTTTTTTTTTCCAGGTACACACAGAGATGTCCATATCTTCCATGAGTGAGATCAGGAGCTGTGACATTTTTGTCTTTGTATTACAGCCAGCCCTGGCAATGCCTAGAAGCTGTTTGATAACCGATTCGTGTATTGCTTTAACTCCTCCACCCCCATTCCATCAGTCAAATGTAAACTCCTACAGAGCAGTGTGCTGGTATCCCCAGTACCTACAACAATGCCTTGTACTTTTGTCTTTCCTTTTTAATTTTTTTAGCCAGGAAAGGGGATCTAATCTTAAGACTTCAACAGGACATAGAAGGTAAACCAAAGCGGAACTGCAACTATCTCCAGAGAGTTGTTTAGGGCACAGAGGCTAGACAACCTGCCCAAAGTTACATCTGTGTTATGCCTAGTAAGGTCTAGAAGCCAGCTATGCCCAGCTCTAAGGCATACTCCTTTCTAACCCCTACACTAAGTCACCTTTCCCTCTGTAAATATATACTAGGTCACAGTTAAGATGAATGGAGCTCACCAAGGCTTGATAAAAAGTAAATCTGTTTTTATTCCTACTTAAACCTAATTTTGTTCCACGGGACTGAGAACGATTAACTTTTCATCAGTAGAAATAAAGTATTTCAAGCAAATTTCATTACTACTCTACCTCCCTCAGAGCTTCTACCCTTCATGTTTGCCGAGTTAGGTGCTACCAGGCATGGGCCATCACACTTGCAGTAAGGTGCTCTTTGCTTAACATCAACACCAGGAAAAAAATAACCAAATTTCCGGTTTCCTACTTTTATTACTACTATGTGGCAAGAAGAGTAAAAGGAGACAGAACAAGCAAAAAACTGGGGCGTAAAAGACTGGACAGAAGAATGGCAGGAAGCAGCCAAACAAAGAAGTCACCCATCCTGTAAGCAAAAGTACTGATGTCTGAGAAGAACTAAGCTGCAATTTGTCAAATGAATTGTTGGATAAAAAAGTAGCAACAATCTGCCTTGATCTAAGATGATAAAAGATAAAACATGCTTCTGCTACTGAAACATTAAGGTTACAAAACTAAAATGAAAGCAGCTCAGTTTCTCATAGCAACCTAAGACACCACACTGCATACACTGGATATAAAGTACACATTTAGAAGCCTAACTAGTAAACTATAAATGTGACATATGTGCAACGTGGGCGATAACATTATTCTGGGAACTTAACTTTGAAATTTTCAAACTTTCATACTGCAGCCTCAATGATGATATAATAAATTCAGCTATGCAGAAGGTGCAAACTCAAGGAAGAGGAGGTACAAAGAACAAAAATAGAAGCAAAAAAAAAGATGAAAGACAGGAAAATTTAGGTTGACTATCAAGAAAGTTACTAACATTTCTCCAACTATGAATCAGCCTATAAAAACTTATGAAAGCACTTTTGTTTTTCAAATTCCATGTAACTAGGGTGCTTCATGATATGGGTCCAGCTCAAATTTACCATGACGCTAAAGAAAGAATAAGAAAACATGGGAAAATGGCTCTAAGAGGGCCCTGTGGGTGAGAGGAATTGCCTTTATTTTTCTTGCTCATTCTCATGATCCACTGTACAGGACACATCCTGTTGCACAATGAAGAGCTTGCATGGAGTAGAAAAGTCGAGTTACGCCAGTGGTTCCCAATCTGTAAGTTGAGTTCCAAAAGGGCCATATCTAATTCTCAATGAACTAACATCACTGACGCTATCATCACATAAGGGGATTCCCCTATCCTAACTTCTGACATTAAACAGAGATCCCTGTAATCAAAGAGTTTGGGATCCAGTAGGGACAACTATTTTAAAGACCCTTGCATTTTTAAAATTCTATGACTCAATGCTTCGAATATTGTGAATAAGAATTCTGTAAAGAGTTAAACATTTTGCTTTCAAAATCCATAAAATGCTCCATTCCTTAAAGATAAGAGCTATACAAATACAAGGTGCTTCTACACCAGTAGGTTTAGGGCAATCTACTCCTCTACACCAATGAGAAACTACTATATACTATATACTTGTTTGACCTCAAGTAATTTACCTCCAGTCACTGAACTTCATTTCCTCATATGTAAAATGAAGGTGTTGGTCAAAACGTATAAGCCTTGTCTAGCTCTAAAATTCTATTAGATTCTAAATCAGCTTTAGATAAAAAAAAAAATCTAGCTGAAGTGGCAAATAGATTAAATAGTGACATGCACAAGATCACTGAAAATTACTCTTTCCCAATACAAATGCAAACATATGGAATAAAATGTTTCCTTTAAAAAGATTTTAAGGGGACAGCAGTGGATAGAACACTGGCCCTGGAGTCAGGAGTACCTGAGTTCAAATCCAGTCTCAGACACTTAACACTTACTAGCTGTGTGACCCTGGGCAAGTCACTTAACCCCAATTGCCTCACTAAAAAAAAAAAAAAAAAGATTTTAAGAGAAGTTGGTAAAGCTAAAAAAATATACTAAATCACATAAAATAGTAATATTCAATTGGATCAAAACAGGAAATTTAAGGCAGCAGCATGTGACTAACATTGATCAATAACAAAAAGAAATTCTTATCTTTTCTCAGTAGGCTTCATTTAGCAAAAAAGAATCAGACATTGGATTTACCACAGGAAATCAAAGAAGGATCTTAAATTACACTACTGCAGTGGTCAATAGCTGATAACGAGGATAAAATGCTTTTAAAAGTTATATATTATGGGGGCAGATAGATGGCGAAGTGGATAAAGCACTGGCCCTGGATTCAGGAGATCCAGAGTTTAAATTCGGCCTCAGGAATTTGACACTTACAAGCTGTGTGACCCTAGGCAAGTCACTTAACCCTCACTGACCCACTCAGAAAGAAAGAAAGGAAGGAAGGAAGGAAGGAAGGAAGGAAGGAAGGAAGGAAGGAAGGAAGGAAGGAAGGAAGGAAGGAAGGAAGGAAGGAAGGAAGGAAGGAAGGAAGGAAGGAAAGTTATATATTATATTCAGGAGGACTTGAGTTCAAATCAGGCCTCAGACACTTGACACTTACTAGCTGTGTGACCCTAGGCAAGTTACTTAACCCTCACTGCCCCGAGGAAAAAAAAGAAAAAAAAAGTCACACACTACATTAAAAACATTATACCACTTTTATTGTTGTTGTGTCATTTCAGTCATGCCTGAATCTCTGATACCCTATTTGGGGATTTTCTTGGCAAAGATACTGGAGTGTTTTGCCATTCCCTTCTTCAGCTCATTTTACAGATGAGAAAATTGAGGCAAGAAGAGTGAAGTGACTTACCCAGGGTCACCCAACTATTAAGTGTCTGAATCCAGACTTTAATTCAAGAAGATGAGTCTTCCTGACTCCAGCCTTGGCGCTCGATTGTGGCATTTACCTACCCTATACCATATCACTTTAGACCATTTATTTTAAAAAAGGAAGCTGCTTTCTAATGAGGGAATTTTTTTCTTTTTATCCTCCACTAAGCTGTCAGACTGATCTTCCAAAATCATAGGACTAAACATATTGAACTCCCTCCCCACCAATGGCTCCCCTTACATACAAAATCTTGTTTGTCTTTTAAAGCCCTCATAACCTAGTCTTCCCTCTTACCTTTCCAGTCTTTTTGCACCTTACTCCCACTCCATATTCTCTCCTTGCTGTTTATTCCAAAAGATCCTATCTCCCAACTCCTTGCATTTTCACTAGCTCACCCCCAAAAGGCTGGAAAGCTTTCTCTCCACATATCTACATCCTGGGTTCTTTGAAGTGCCAGCTAAAATTCCACCTTATGCAAGAAGCCTTTTCCAATCCCCCTAAATGCTAGTACCTTCCCCTGAGAGATCAATTTAACCAGTACATATCTTGTTTATACATAGTGTTTTGCACGAAGTTCCTTGAGATCAGGGACTATTTTTGTCTGTCTTTGAATTCCCAGCCTTTAGCAAAGTCTGGCACCTAGTGGGCGTATTTAATGCCTACTGAATTGACTTGATGGTCTTTTATGCAAAAGGAGACTGGATTAACTCTGAGAATGGGAAGATACACCAGACCCACCGAATGCTAAGTATACTTTCAAGTCAATAACAGGCAAGAGCATTTAGTGCTATTTCTCCTGCCCTGGGGTTGAGAACACCCCAATGACTCAAGTATACAGTTATTTTAATTATGGAGTCAGAGGACCAGAGTTCAAATTATACCTGTCAACACTTCAATCACTTCCTTTCACCTCAGATTTCTAGTCTGTAAAACATGGGGATGGAAACAGATGGTCTCTAGAGTTCCCTCCTAGCTTTAAATGTCAGCTCCTATGACCCTGAACAAGCTACTAAGTGCTTGTGCTCACACAATTGAGGAACACTAAGAACTCACCTGCACCTATATAGTATCATCTCCTAGACTCTGATGGTTGCCAAAGTATTGACAAAACAACTTCAAATTCACTTAGAATTCTAAGACATTTTTAAAAAGAAATTTCTAACATTTGTTTGTAACTTAAATGATAAATTCTTCACAGAAAACACTGCTGTGCTACAAAAACAAAACAAGGAGCTTGCTTCTCTCTGGAGAAAAGCATCCTCCTCTTTCAGAGGTCCAAGTCTTCAAACGCACAAGGATCTCAGACTTGGACCTTTGGCATTCTCTTCCTCATGCTCTTGCTCAGAGTTCCTGCCTCTTGGAGATGTTGTGGCTTGCTCAGCACTGTGGCCTGGCCCTCTCCCTCGTCCTCACGACAGGCTTCATTGGTTTATTCTTCAGAGACTTGCATGGCATGCTCCTGGACCATACAGGGCCACAGCCCTCAGAAAACTCATCTTGGAAGAGCACTTCAGCCTCTCTCCTTGGGATCTTGGATGGCTCCTCCAAGCCAGTCAGTCACCTTTCTGGGTTTCTTAAATTCCTCCATTTCAGACCCCTCCAACAGCCCCCACCTAAACCCATTCCACTTTAAGTGTGGTCCTCCCCATTAGAATGTAAGCTCCTAAAGGGCAAGGGTTGTGGTTCCTACTGCTTAGCACAGTGCCTGGCATACAAGAAGGGCTTAAGAAACAATAAATGTTTGACTAGCTGACAGTAAAATTTTGACTACTCAAAGACTCTTTTAATTTTTCAAAATTCAACTTTATTTTCTTTTCAAGTTCTGAATTCTCTCCCTTCCCCTTCACTGATAAAGGAGAAGGGGGGAAAGCACAACAACATGCATAGTCTTTAAGTAAAACAAATTCCAATCATGATCATGTTTCTTAAAAAAGTTAATCTGGGGGCAGCTAGGTGGTGCAATGGATAAAGCACCGTCCCTAGATTCAGGAGGACCTGAGTTCAAATTCAACCTCAGATACTTGACATTTACTAGCTGTGTGACCCTGGTCAAGCCATTTAACCCTCACTGCTGGGGGGGGGGCGGGGGGGGGGAGTTATTCTGTTCTCTGAATCCATCATTTTTCTCTATAGAGGTGGAGAGATAGCATGTTTCATCTTGAGTCCTCTGGAACTGTTTTTGATCATCGTGTTGATCCTACTTACTCAGATTTTCAAAGTTATCTGTCTTTACAATACTGCTGTTACTATATAAATTGTTCTCCTAGTTCAACTCACTTCACTTTTCATCAAGCCATAAGCTTTCCTAGGTTTCTCTGAAACCACCACATCATCATTTCTTACATTCATATTTAAAGAGCACTTCAAGAATTTCCAAAAGAGGGGCAGCTAGGTGACGCAGTGGCTAAAACACTGGCCCTGGATTCAGGAGGACCTGAGTTCAAATCCAGCTTCAGACACTTGACACTAGCTGTGTGACCCTGGGCAAGTCATTTAACCCTCATTGTCCTTTTTAAAAAAAAAAAAAATTTCCAAAAGAGTGAAGTGAAACAGGAGCTACAACAACATTGACAAAGACTGGCCAAATTCAATCTTGTGACAAATACAATATCCTCCTTTTATATATCATTAAGTACTTTAAAGTTCAAAATAATAATTCAACATTTTCCTTTCCTACATACCTATTGGTAAAAAACCTGTTTTTTTCCCAAAGGTATAAATTATCTTTTTTAAATTCTAAGAACTCCCCCCCTCCTTAGTTTATATATGGTATAACTCCATTAAAGGTAGATTTCCTGCCAAGTGTTCTGTCACAACTTTCAAGCCAGGCTGGAATGTGCAGTGAAATGGAAATAAACATATATGGAAAACACTTTCACACAAGCTGAAATTGTTGTAAATGTGCTTTACAATTGCTCTTTATAAAAAATAATACAAAAAAAGAAGAGATTTAAAATTCCAGCACTGGGGGGCAGCTAGGTAGCTCAGTGGATAAAGCACCGGCCCTGTATTTATGAGGACCTGAGTTCAAATTCAACCTCAGACACTTGACACTTACCAGCTGTGTGACCCTGGGCAAGTCACTTAACCCCCACTGCCCCTCGCAAAAAAAAAAGAAAAAAAAAAATTCTAGCACTGACAAATAATTTTATCCAGGGCCTTCCTTCCCCTTTCCCTTCAACCCACTAAAGAAGCTAAGCTACATGCTGAGCCAAAGAAATAATTAAGCAACTTTCATCAAACATCTAATTTAAGATATTTAAAATGAAAAAAATTTCCAGAAATATTTCTAGCTTTTTGAAACTGAAACATCAGAATAACTTAATGCCAATTTTTTGGTCTTTTTTTTTTGAGGGGCAATGAAGGTTAAGTGTGTGGTAAAAATTATTTATGGTAAAAAATTATTGGAGTTTTAGCTGACTCATTTGGGAGGGACCACACCTGGCCCACCCTGAAGTTATGTATGCTCCTGAGGTCAGAAGGAGAACTCTCCATAGGCAGTTTTTGAAGGACCTCCCCTTTTGGGGGAGGAAAGATTGAACACTCCCTGAAGGGAGGTGGAGGCACTTCAGGAACGTTACCTAGCTCTCCCTCTCTGGCTTCTGCCTTTCTGGTGGCATGAGCAACTGTAGACTTTCCAGGTTTTGGTGAGTGAACACAGAAAACCCTAAATTCCTTTGAATTAGCTTAATTGGAAATCAGGGGATTGTATAGGCTAAGTTTAGAGTTAAGAGAATTTATCTGTATTTCTTTGAACCTAAAGGTCCCTCATATTTCTGGGACCCCAACATTTTGGCGAGTCACCCAATTAACGGTCCATATATTAAATTTCGGGCCCTCACAAGTGACTTGCCCAGGGTCACACAGCTTGTAAGCGTCAAGTGTGCAAATTTTTTAAATTCACTGGATTTACTTTGAACTTTAGTGACAGTGACAGAGTGACACATTCTAAGCAAGTTGGCTATTACTATGGGGATCCACTCAAATTTCTGGAGGATGATCGAGCAGGCTTTTCATATTTTTGTCTAAGTATATTTTAATGTACTGACTCTGTTCAGTTATGGTTTAATCTGATTTTTTATTTTTCTGCTTCAAGCTGCATTTAAGTATTTTACCTAGCAATGCACAATTCTGGAAGAACATCAGTCATAGTTTTAAGTTGCTTTGTTAAAGTGGAAAGAGGATTCCATTTGGAATCAAATGATCTGAATCTTGGCTCTGCTACCTGCAACCTGTGCCATAGCTTGAACAAATTCACTTAATTTCTTTCTCTATTTTCATCAACAAAAGAAGGAAATGAATGAGATTTTTTTTTAATCAAGGAAGATCAATGATGAGAATATAAAATTAAACCAGAAAACGAATTTTTAAAAACCCCAATTAGATACCAAAACACAAATTCAGAAAACCAAAGAAATTAACAAAAATGAAATTAACAAGACAATTAATAAAACTAGGAGCTAAGATTTTTTTACATAATCAGATTTGATTTTTAAAAAGAAAATTACCAGTATCAGAAATGTAAAAAGGAGAACTCACAACAAATTAGAATTATTAGAAATTATTTTGTACAATTATGCCAATGAAACAGACAACTTAGATGAAATAAAGTTTACCAAAAAAATAAAATGTTCAGATTAGCAGGACAAGAAATAAAACTTAAATAACCAATTTCTTAAAAGTGAATTAGGGGCAGCTAGGTGGCACAGTGGATAGAGCACCGGCCCTGGAGTCAGGAATACCTGAGTTCAAATCCGGCCTCAGACACTTAACACTTACTAGCTGTGTGACCCTGGGCAAGTCACTTAACCCCAATTGCCTCACTTAAAAAAAAAAAAATTAAAAAAAAAAAGTGAATTAACTGCTGTCTAGGGGAGGGGGGAGGGAGGGAGAAAAATCTGAAATTGTAAAGCTTGTATAAACAAAAGTTGAGAACTATCTTTACATGTAACGGAAAAAATAAAATACCTTCTATGTAAAAAAAAAAAAGTGAATTAAAGAAGGGACAGCTAGGTGGAGGCAATGGATAAAGCAGTGGTCCTGGATTCAGGAGAACCTGAATTCAAATCCAGCCTCATATATTTGACACTTACTAGCTGTGTGACCCTGGGCTAGTCACTTAACCCTTATCGCCCAGTGCCCCCCCCCAAAAAAAGTGAATTAAATAATCCATAAATAAACTCTTGGGGGGAGTGGGGGGACCACAGCCAAACTGAATTAAAAGCAAATTTTATCAAATAGTCAAAGCACATTAATTCCAGTATGCACAAATTATTTACAAAAATAAGGGGAAAAATATTCTTTCAAATTCCTTCTAAAATACCAGTATGATGATAGGGAAATAAAAGTAACAAAAAAGAGAAAGAAAACTATAGATCAATATCAATGTAAAAAATTTAGATAACCTATTAGCAAAGAGTTTGCAGCAATACAACAAAAAGAAATGCACAGTTGGCTCAATAAGAAAAATCATGATCATATCATATTGACAACAAAAATAATAAAAATCAAATTTTTTCAAAAGATAATGAAAGCACCTGACAAAACACAACACCTGTTTCTTTCTGTTCAAAACACTAAAAAGTATAGGATAGAATGGACTTTTCCTTAACATGAAGAATATTATTATCTAAAACCAAGAGCAAATATCATATGTAATGTAGAAAGACTTTTTTCACTAAGATCAGGTGTAAAGAGAAAGTGTCCATTGTCACCATTATTAATTTCATATATTACTTTAAATACTAGGAACAGCAAATGACAAGAAAAAGAAATTGGCAGAGGAAACATCCCTTTTTGCAGACTGTTTACTTAGAAAACCCTAAAATTTAAATGAAACAATTAAAAAAGGAAAAGTTGCAGAATATAAAAATAAATGATCACCTTTTCTGTATATTACCAACAAAATTCAGTATGGAGAGAAAGAAATTCTGATGAAAATGACTATTTAAAAAAAAAAGAAAATGACTATAAAATATTTGAGCATCTACCTACCAACATATACACAGAAACTATATGAAAACAAATACAAAAACGCTTCTGGAAATATTGATCTAAGTAGAGAAACATTAGTTGCTCCTGAGTAGGCCAAGTCAAATAAATGAAAATGATAACGTTACTTTTAAATAATTTATTCAGTCACACACCAATCTACCAAACATTATAGAACTAGAAAAAAAAAGTAATCGAAATCATCTGAAGCAACTAAAGATCATGAATCTTCGAAGGAAACAACGGAATGAAGGGAGCCTGGCAGTCCAAATCTTCATCAGGAAGGAAAGGAGGAGGGGAAAGAAGAAAAGAAGGAAGGAAGGAATATTAGTGGAATATTTTAGGAGAACATATAAAAGCAAAAATTTCTATTAGAGGGTTTTTGGTTGGTTGGGTTTAGTTTTGTTTGGGGGTGAGGCAATTGGGGGTTATGCGACTTGGCCCAGGGTCACACAACAAGTAAAGTCAAGTGTCTGAGGCCAGACTTGAACTCGGTATTCCTGACTCCAGGGCAGTGCTCTATCCACTGTGCCACCTATCTGTCCCGGGTTTTGTTAAATAATAAACATTTTATTTGATTTTATGTTATTTTGAGTTCTAAATTCTATCTCTCCTTCCCTCCCTTTCTGAGGGGATAAGCAATTAGATATAGGTTATACATGTGTAATTATGTAAAACATTACCATCTCAGTCATTTTGTATAAGAAAACTCGAATAAAGGGAAAAAAATGAAAGAAAGTGAGAAAATAGCATGCTTCAGTCTATTCAATCGATATCAGTTCTTAGGAGATGGATAGTATGCTTCATCATTAGTCACTTGGGATTGTCCTGGATCACTGTATTGATGAGAATACTTAAATCATTCACAGGTCTTCATCACTGTATCACTTGTGCACTACATTTTCCCGTTTCTGCTCACTTCACTATATATACATCAGTTCATACAATTTTTCCAGACCTTTCTGAAATCATCCTGCTTATTATATCTTCTTATAGTACAATAGTATACCATCATATAGCACAGCTTGTTTATCTATTCCCCAATTAATGGGCATTCCTTTGATTACCAATTCTTAGCTATCACAAAAAGAGCTGTTATAAATATTTCTGTACAAATAGGTCTTTTTCCTCTTTTTGGGAATGTCTTTGGGATATAACCTAGCAGTGGTATGCAGGTTTTATAGCCCTTTGGACATAGTTCCAAATTGCTCTCCAGAATGGTTCAATCAGTTCACAGCTCCACCAACAGTGGACTACATCCCAGTTTTTCCACATCCCCTCTAACATCCAACATTTTCCTTTTTTGTTGTATTTGCCATTCTCATAGGTATGAAGTGGTACCTGAGAGTTGTTTTAATTTACATTTCTCTGATCAATAGTGATTTAGAGCTTTTTCCATAGGACTATAGATAGCTTTAATTCTTTGAGAACTGCCTATTCATATCCTTTGACTATTTATCAACTGGGAATGACTTGTATTTTTATAAATTTGACTCAGTTTCTCTATATTTGAGAAATGAGGCATTTATCAATGACACTTGCTGCAAAAATTCTTTCCAGTTTTCTGCTTCCTGCCAAACTGTGTAATTTAAATTTCTAATGTAGGTTCTAATCTGTTCCCCCAGACTGGGGAAACTGACTAAAATCACTGATAAAACAAGCTTAGGTTTTAAATGGGTTTACTGAAAGATAGTAAAAGATTGAGAACAGAAGTCCCTACAAACCTGGCAATACTATCTTTCCCTCAATTCCCCTGTGAAGTCCTCTGAGTCTCTCCCCTCCACCACGGTGAGATCAGGAACCAAAGGAGAATTTTGGTCACATTGGTTTACATTAGAGTTTGATAAACGCAAAGAGCCCAGGTCACTATTCAATATAAACTGCTGAGAAAAGTGGAAAGCAGTTTGTTAGAGAGTACTAAAATGAGCTCCAAATGAATATATAATTTAGACATAAAATATGGCATTATAAACAAATAGAAGTAGCAAAGAATAAATTATCTTTTTCAGATTTAGAGATGAAAGAAGGGCTCAAACCAAACAAGACAGACAGTATTCACAGAAGACAGACAATTTTGATTGCAGAAAATTTATTAAGTTTTTTTTCGTGTGTATACCTGCACCACCCCAAATTAGCTAAAAATTAGAAGGCAACCAGTTAACTGCAGCGGGGTGTTGTTGGGTGGGGGGAGTGCAGGGGGAGGAATCTTTGCAGTAAGCTTATCTGATAAAGTTCTCATTTACTAGCTATAAAAGGAATTGCTTCAAATTTGTAAGAGCTATTGCCCAATTGACAAATTGCCAAAGGATACAAAGATAGTTTTCAAAGAAATGTGTACAAGCTACCCACAGCCTCACAGAACTACTAAAAATTAGAGAAATGCACATGAAAGCAAGTTTGAGGTTCTACCTTATACCAGTCAGACAGCAAAGCTGACAAAAAAGGGAAAATAATAAATGTTGGAGTGAGTGAGAAAAATTCCATTGTTGGGGGAGCTGTGAATTAACTTAGTGTGAAAAACAATTTGGAGTCATGATCCAAAAGTCACTCAAGTTTTTGATGAGATTTTAATTTTTGTGTAGGTGTATAATTCTTGTCTTTAAGGACTATGAGCCTCTAGATAACAAAGGAGTGTTTAAACAGAATACTATTACACAGAACATAGTATAGGTACTAGAGAAATTTCTAGTAAAGTTATAGTTTTAAGTGTCTTCATTTAAAATTGAAATATGAATTAGTGGAATACCACAATATCAGAAGAACAGCAGTTGAGACTTAAACAAAAGGTAATTTTGAATGGTATCTAGTTGAGGAGAGCTTCCTTATCAGCTGGTTCAGTCATTTTCAATCATGTCTGACCATTCATGACCCCTTTTGGGTTTTTTTTGGCAAAGATACTGAAGTGGTTTGCCATTTCCTTCTCCAGCTCATCTTACAGATGTGGAAATTGAAGCAAAACAGGATTAAGTGACTGCTCAAGATCACTCAGCTAGGGGCAGCTAGGTGGCATAGTGGATAGAGCACCAGCCCCAGAGTCAGGAGGACCTGAGTTCAAATCCAACCTCAGACACTTGACAACTTACTAGCGGTGTGATCCTGGAAAAGTCACTTAAACCCATTACCTCACCACCCCCCCCCAAAATCACACAGCTAGTAAATGTCCCTGTCCAGATTCAAACTCAGAAAGATAAAGTCTTCCTGACTCTAGGCACAGCATTCTATCCACTTCTTCACCTAGCTGCCCTTATCAGTAGGTCAGTCAATAAAAACATTTATAAATCAGCCCACTATGTATTCTCTAGGCACTGTAGGCCTAGCAAAAGGCATAAGACAGTTCCTACTCTCTAAGAGTTCACAATCCAATGGGAAAGACAATGAGTAAGTAACTATGTACAAATAAGCTATGAACAGTATATACAGAAAATAATGAAAAGAAGGAAGGAACTAAAATAGGAGGGATTGGAAAAGGCTTCCTGTAGAAAGTGGGTTTTTAGTTGGGACTTGAAAAAAGCCAGGAAAAGAAAAAAGGAAGGCATTTTGGGCACATGGGGAACAGAAAAAGAAAACGTCCAGTGCCAAGGGATGGAGGGGCTTGTGGAGGACCAACAAGGAGACCAGTGTCACTGGCTGGAAAAGTACCTGGTAATGTGTAAAGTATAACTAAACTGGGAGGTAACAAAGAGTTTAAAATAAATTTCAAGGTTGGAGGGGTTCTTTAGTTGCATCTGTCAAATCAGATCAAGTCATTATCTTAAATGAGTAACTGAGTAAGAGCAATGGCATATGTCAGCCAAGTACAGTTTGGGGGTCTAACTGTAACAAGTTGTACAGTTACTTAATAATAAGGTGGTTTTAAAAAAAAATGCTAGCTTTTAAAAAATTATTATTATTTTTTGGGTGGGGCAATTCAGGTTAAGTGACTTGACCAGGGTCACACAGCCAGTAAGTGGCAAGTGTTTGGGGTTGAATCTGAACTCAGGTCCTCCTGAATCCAGGGCCAGTGCTTTATCTACTGCGCCACCTAGCTGCCCACTTAATAAGGTTTTACCAGAAAATCTCAAACATGGTAGGCATTAATTACTTTAAAGAATATCAATGTGTTTTTCACTATCCTACATCTAGGGATATGGCTCCTTGCTTTCTGCTGCTATTTCAAGATGGCTTGAAGGAGGACTCAGAACAGGAGGAACACATTTAAATGTACATTTTATGAATTCTTGGTTTCATTCTATTTGTAGCTATCTTAACTTTCCAAGAAAAACATCCCAAAACCCCAAATAGTTTATAAACATCAAGAACTTGCTACAGAATATAAGTAGCTTTACACAGTTAGATTTAAATGTTTGCCCAAGAAAGCTTCTGTAGAGCACCTGTGATCACAAAAGCTTCCTTGTTAGCCTGGCTGTTTTTCATCTGTTGTAGTCATTTAGTCACTCAGTTGCGTTTGACTCTTTGTGACCCCATTTGGGGTTTTCTCAGCAAAGATACTGGAGTGGTTTGCCATTTCCTTCTCCAGCTCATTTTACAGATGAGGAAAATTAAGGCAAAGAGGGTGAAGTGACTCTCCCAGAGTCACCCAGCCAGTAAGTGTCTGAAGCCAGATTTGAACAAGTCTTCCTGACTGCTAGCCCAGGGCTCTATGCCCTTCAACAGCTTGCTGCCCATGGTGTTTTTCCTATCTCTGAAGGATAAGGACAGGAGCATCTAGTGCTGTGAGCAGTTTGTATTGCTTTGGTTTGTTTTGGTTTTTGGCGGGGGCCAACACATGAACTTAAAATAAACCAGAAGTAAAAATGCCCAAAGAGCTCAGGAGGACACCCCCATGTCCCAAAGCCTCACAGCTACTCTTTTTTTCTGCTTCTAGACTGCCTCAGTTAACAAGCTATTATGGCAAAAGGCTTGTCCTTCAAGTTTCCCCTTTTAAGTTTATGGGAAATATTCATGGAAAGTCACCAAGTTTATTATATATTTACTATATTTATTGGCTGCTACCACTGCTTAATAGCCTCTGGATACATTTACAAGTATAATTTTTTAAAAAGTAGCAAGCATTTTTACTGAGCTAATTTGGCTATAGATTGTGGTGACAGGAGCTGGAAAACTAAATTTAAAAGCAACCCTTCCGGACCTGCCATCCAGAGCATTAACTAGGGCAGGGCAGAGTTACCAGGGATTTACCCAAGGGTGAAGGGAAATGCATCCTTTATTTAGAGTCTTCTCCTGTCTCCAAAAGCAGCCTTCTTCTTCACTTCTATGACCAGAGAAAGTCTGAGCAGGAGTCTGGTACTAACAAAGCTTGTGAAAGGATAGTAGGAAGATGCTGGAGTTGGATCAGGATGGGGCAACTTGATTGCCTCAGTCAAAATTCAAGATAGCCCTGACTTGGGGTAAGGAAGGAGACAAGTCCAAGGCACAGATGACCTTGCCAAAACAAAACAAATTCCCTAAGCTCCCAATATAGCATGTGCCTTTTAGTCTGTCAATAAGCATTTATTAAGCATCTACTATGTACACTGTGCTAAGTGCCTTTCTGGGTAATAGCAGCAGGCTAGAAAGGCTCTACACCCCTGGTTCAGGGAAGCCTTCAGAGAATGGAGCTCATAATCTCAGCCTTGGTTTCTCCATCCCTGCAGGAGGGTAGTGCCTTTCTGGCCACACCTACCTCTAAGATGGAGACTATTTCTTGAAGTTTTGGGAGGTTTAGTTTGGTTTGGTTTTTTGCCATCCACAAGTTGTCAATCCCTGGAGCCCAGGTTGACCAGGAGAACAAGGTTTCAAGTTTAGAAGGTTAGGGGGTACAATTCAAGAATCCTGTGCCCCAGTAGGAGCCTAACTACACAGGGGTGGGGTGGGGGATAGAGCCTTTTCATTCCCAGGGAATTCTCAATTCAGTTTATTTTCCAGCCGGGGGGCGGGGGTTAGAACTGGGGTTCTTGTGCCTGAGACATATCTATGCCTTTGCCCTAACACTCTGTAAGGTTTGGACTCCATTTGACTCCAACTTTAGCACAGTCTCAATTTAAAAGTTCAATGAATGTGTCTGACCTTGACCAAGTCATTTTTCCTACTGGGGGAAATCTCAGTTTCCTTAACTGCTAAATCGAGTCATTTGAGAATGGAGGCAGAGTTGGCTTTAAGACCTTCCACCTCTCATCCCTCCCCCCATCCCACCCAATTCCACCCCACCCCAAAGGCTCAGGCAAGTACAAAGACACAACAGTACTTTAAAATTTAGTTACTAGAGGGCAGCTAGGTAGCACAGTGGATAAAGCACTGACCCTGGATTCAGGAGGACCTGAGTTCAAATCCAGCCTCAGACACTTGACACTAGCTGTGTGACCCTGGGCAAGTCACTTAACTCCCATTGCCCCTGCCAAAAAAAATTTTTTAGTTACTAAGAAATAACTAGCTTAAACTAGGAAGTGACCAAAGTGATCACAGCTGCAGCCTTTTTGAATTCTGAGGTCTGCCTCCTCCTCCACCTACCCCTACCGAAGTTGCCTTTTGCCCCAGGGCCAGTTTGGTACTCTCCAAGGTGCAAAAATTCCTAGTTATAACTGATAAACCCATCAAGTCGATTAGCATTTATTAAGCTCTTACTATGTGCCAGGCTCTGGTCATATAAAGAAAGCCAAAACAGTCCCTGAACTCCAGGAAGTCACAGACTAACCAGTAAAATCAAAATGTAAACAACTTCATACAAGACATATACAGGATTCAATGGGAGTAGTCTCATAAGGAAGGCACCAAGATCAAAGAGGACTGGGAAAGGCTTCTTGAAGAAGGTAAAACTTTAGCTGAGACTAGAAGGAAGTCAGGAGGTAGAGATAAGGGGGCTTGAGAGACAGAGAGTGAAAATGATTGGTGCCAGGAGATGGGACTGTGCCGTGTGAGAAACAGCAAAGAGGTCAGTGTCACTGAATATGTGGGGAGGGGGCAGGGGTTGATAATACTGGAAAGATAGGAAGGGGCCATGTTATGAAAAGTTTTGAAATCATTTTATCTTCGTAATAGGAATCCACTGTAGTTTATTGAGTAAGAGATGACATCGTCAGATCTATGCTTTAAAAAAAATTATCTTGACAAGTAAGTGGAAGATGGATTGTAGTTGGGAGAGACTTTCAGGCAAGGAGCCTAATCAGTAGGGTATTACAATAGTGCAGGTGTAAAGTGATGGAGACCTGCACAAGGGTGGGAGAGGTGTCAGGAGAGAAGAGAATTCATCTAAGAGATGTTAATCAAATGGAAACAAAATGTCAGGACTTGATGACTGATTAGACATGAGTTGAGGATGACACCAGGTTTGAGGCTGGGAGGATGGGGGTACCCTCAACTGTAATACAGAAGTATGGAAGGGAAGAAGGATTGGGAGGACAGCTGAATTCGGTTTGGGATATGATGAGTGTAAGATGTCTATAGGATGACAGGCAGTTGGGAATGCAAAAGTGGAGGTCAGTGGGGGAGGAAAGAGCTAGATAAGTAGTA